>NC_053431.1:50295559-50414715 GCF_007990345.1 Gossypium hirsutum | reverse complement strand
ACACTGGTCGATACTAGTCGCTTCAAAAATCATATCTTGATTTCACAACTCGAAAATCGTTTTGTGATTTTTCCCTGAAACTAGACTCATGTCCCCACCTATGTATTTGTTTTCTAGAATTTTGGTCGGGCCAATTAGTACAGGTTTATTAGTCAAAGTCCTCCCAAGTTACAGGGGTCGACTACACTGGACCTTTACCCCTTAACGACTGGGATATCTCGCCGCACAGAGCTTCCAATACTGATGCCCGTTTGTTTCTATGGAAACTAGACTCAGAGAGGAATCCATACATATATGGTATGACCCTAATTATCTCTGGTCAATTTATAGTGAATTTCCAAAGTCGGAACAGGGAATCCAGAAACTGTTCTGGCCCTGTTCCACAAGAACCCGAATATCTCTTACTGTACTGTTCCTATTATTGTTTCGTTACTTCCATATGAAAGTAGATTCATCAAGGTTCGATTACATAATTTATCACTATTTAATTCCACTCCTACGAATTCTTGTGATTTTTCCAATCCACACCACTGCTGCTATCAGCTTCTGTTTTCAAAGTAAACCTTACCTAATTTGGGGTTTCATGGACCAACTAGGCCTTGTCATACATAAGCCCACATATGATCATACTTAGCCATTCCAGTGGCTGATCATTTGCTCACACTTCCATTCCAACTATAGTTACATCATGAAACCATCTATACATTCATAAACACGAATGGTCTAATGCCATACTTCACTTCTACAAGCCATTTTCGCATGGCTGAACATATACATTTCATAAAGTACTCGAAAACAACAATGGGTAGTCCATAATGCCATATCAAGATTCAACAAAATAGTACCAAAGAGCCTTTGATAGTGTGGGCGACTTCGACTTCAGATCCGAGTCCGATAGTGGAGAACAAAATCTATAAAAAGAGAGCAATGTAACGAGTAAGCAATTTAGCTTAGTAAGTTTGAGCAAGGAATTCCAGCATGACAAATAATAGCACATTTAGCTAAACGGAATATTTCATAATAGCATTTACCATATAACTTGCTCACAACATTAACAACCTTATACATACAAATAAACTACTTGCCGAAGCGGTAGCTCGTTTATCAACTGAGCGAACATTTATTTGTAAGGGCTCGATAATTCAACACACTAACATATCCCCATATTGGGATGTTTTTCGAGTATTCGCTGGAATTTTACAGCAAGCTCATTCATTACCAAATCACGTACCTTCGGGATTTAACCGGATATAGCTCCTCGTTCAAATGCCTTCGGACATAGCCCGGATTTAGAACTCACACAATGCCTTCGGGACATAACCCGGATTTAACACTCGCACAATGCCTTCGGGACTTAACCCGGATTTAACAACTCGCACGAATGCTTCGGACTTAACCCGGATTAACAACTCGCACGAATGCCTTCGGAACTTAATCCGGATATATTCACTTAGCACAAAGCCTTCGGGACTTAGCCCGGACAGCATTCAATTAATCATGCACATCATATTTCATTTTCGTTTACGAACTCAAACACAAGGCAATATTGTCTTGCACATTCGCTCAATAGCCACACATAGAGCATGATTTAATCACGTCGAATTTAAGCTCTCTTACTCAAGAACTTACCTCGGTGTTGTCGAACGATCCGCTAACTATTCGACCACTTTTCCTTCCCTTTATCGGATTTATTTCCCCTTTGCTCTTGAGCTTAATCAAACAAATAAATTGATTCATCATTTAGGCATCAAAAGATGAACACAAGGCACTTAGCCCATATTCATACATTAGACATTAAAGTCTCATACATGCAAAAATCATGCATCAACACAACATATTAGCTAATTTCTTTCCCCTTGGCCGAATATGCATGTCCATTTTTGGGGTCGATTTCAACATTTAATACACACATATACCCACTAGTAAAGCATCCTCCCCTTTCATCGATTTAACACATGCATTGCTCATCAACATGCAAAGTTACATTCGGCCTTAGCACACATCTTGCTAGCCGATTCTTCTCCTTTAGCAACCAATGCACATATGTGCTCACACAAAAATGCTAAAAAGGAGGTTCAAGAATCATCAAGCCATCATCACATGCATCATTAACAAGCTTCATATTTTGCATGCAATGGCATTAACACAACCTCCACCTAGGCCGAATCTTAACTCATCCTCATACCTCATCACCACAACATCAAACATCAACCAAGAATGATGCATCCATGGTCGAGTGCCATTTCCATCACATAGCAAGATTTAGACCATGGGCTAGGTAGAACTCAAGCTAACCACTAAATCATGCATGCATCTCATGAAACATCATCAAACATACCTTAGCCTAGCTACATGCATGGCGATCTCTTCACCTTTCTTCTTCTTTCCTCCTTAAATTTTGGCCAAGGATGAACCAAAGGATGAGAAATTTTTTTCTTTGTTTTTTTCTTTCTAATTTAGGCTAGAATGGAGGTGAGAAAGGATGAACACAAACTTTTCTCCTTTCTTCTCTTGAGCTCACGGCAATGGGGGGAACAAACACTACACACACATTTTTTTTTCTTTTGTTTCCATTTCTTTATTACCCATACTTCTTATTTTATTCTTCCACTAACAAAACATGTTTCATGACATGTTTTGCCCATCATTCTTTGTCATGGCCGGCCACTACTCATTAGGGGGGGGAATTTGACATGCAAGTCCCCCCTTTGTCCACATGCACTAATAGGTCCTCACACATTGACCTATCACATTTTAGAATTTTCTCACATAAGTCTATTGACTAAATTCACATGAAATCAACCAAATTGAAGCTTGAAATTTCACACATTCATAATTACATATTCTAGACAATAAGTATCACATTCAAACATTTCGGTGACTCGGTTTAGCGGTCCCGAAGCCACTTCCCGACTAGGGTCAACTTTGGGCTGTCACAACTCTCCCCCACTTAAGAAATTTTCGTCCCCGAAAATCTTACCGGTAAATAGGTTTGGGTATCATTCTTTCATCAAGCTCTCGGTCTCCCAAGTAGCTTCCTCGATCCCGTGTTTGAGCCATAACACCTTTACTAGCGGAACTCTTTTGTTTCGCAACTCCTTCACTTCACGAGCTAGGATACGCATCGGTTCTTCTTCATAGCTCATGTCGACTTGAATTTCAACCTCTGATGGGCTAATTATATGCGATGGATCAGATCGATAGCGTCGAAGCATCGAAACATGAAGACGTCATGAATCTTTTCAAGCTCCGGGGGCAAAATCATCTATACGCAACCGGACCAACTCGTTCGGAGATTTCGTACGGCCCAATGAATCTTGGGCTCAACTTGCCCTTACGGCCGAACCTGAGTATCTTTTTCCAAGGTGAAACCTTAAGGAACACTTTGTCTCCCACCTGATACTCGATGTCTTTTCGTTTCAAATCTGCGTACGACTTCTGACGATCCGTGGCTACCTTCAGACTTTCACGGATTACCTTTACTTTCTGCTCAGCATCTTTAATCAAATCAACTCCGAAAATTTTACTTTCACCGAGCTCGGTCCAAAACAATGGTGTACGGCATTTACGACCGTACAAAGCCTCGTAAGGTGCCATCTTAATACTTGATTGAAAACTATTGTTGTAAGCGAATTCAATCAAAGGTAAATACCGTTCCCATGAACTACTGAACTCGAGGATGCAACATCTCAACATATCCTCAAGTATCTGAATTATCCGCTCGGATTGACCATCGGTTTGGGGGTGAAAAGCAGTGCTAAAATGCAACTTGGTACCCAGAGCTTCTTGCAATTTCTTCCAAAATCGTGAGTGAATCTCGGATCTCTATCCGACACGATAGAAACAGGTACCCCGTGTAATCTCACAATTTGATAAACGTACAATTCAGCTAGTTTATCCAATGAAAAATCCGTAGTAGGGGATGAAATGAGCCGACTTAGTCAGTCTATCAAAATAACCCATATCGCATCCTTCTACTTGCTGACAAAGGCAGTCCGGACACAAAGTCCATTGTGACTCGATCCCATTTCCACTCGGTATCATGATCGGCTGGAGTAATCCTGAAGGCACTTGATGTTCCGCTTTCACTTGTTGACATATTAAACATCTCGAAACAAAGTCAGAGATGTCCCGTTTCATACCATGCCACCAAAATTGACGTTCAAATGTTGTACATTTTCGTACTCCCCGGGTGAATTAACATTTGGCTACAATGGGCTTCGTTCAGAATCATCGAAATGAGTTCCGAATTCCTTGGAACACACAAACGATTTCTGAACCTCAAACAATCATCATCATCAATTTGAAACTCCGATTCCTCGTTCGGAAAACACTTAGCCCGTTTTGCAACCAATTCATCATCGACTTTCTGAGCTTCACGAATTTGGTGAGTCAATAATGGTTTAGCTTTTAATTCAGCTACTAACACACTGTCTGGTAAAACAGACAAATGCACGTTCATCGCTCGTAAAGCAAACAATGACTTCCGGCTTAAGGCGTCCGCAACCATGTTAGCCTCTCCCGGGTGGTAATCAATGACAAGCTCGTAATCTCTCAACAACTCAAGCCAACGTCTTTGTCGCAGATTCAAGTCTCGTTGAGTCATCAAATATTTGAGACTTTGTGATCCGAACATACATGGCACTTCTCACCAAACAGATAATGTCGCCATATTTTTAAAGCAAACACGATGGCAGCTAGTTCGAGATCATGGGTCGGATAATTCCTCTCGTGTGGCTTCAATTGTCTCGACGCATAGGCCACGACTCGACCTTCTTGCATCAATACGCAACCCAACCCAAGTAGGGATGCGTCACTATAGATGACAAACTCTTTACCTGATTCGGGTTGCACCAAAATTGGAGCTTCAGTCAAACGAGTTTTCAGTTGGTCGAAACTTTTCTGACATTTCTCCGTCCACTCGAACTTAACATCCTTTTGAAGTAGCTTCGTCATTGGTGTGGCTATCATCGAGAAACCTTTCACAAATCGTCAGTAATAACCGGCGAGCCCCAAAAAGCTCCGAACTTCAGTAACATTTCTCGGAGGTTTCCAGTCCAGTATGGCTGAAATTTTTTCGGGTCAACTCGAATACCCGACGTGGATACCACATGACCCAAGAAGCTAACCTCTCTTAACCAGAACTCACACTTACTAAACTTAGCATATAACCGCTTATCCCGCAAAATTGCAGCACTAGCCTCAGATGCTCAGCATGTTCGGTCTCGTCTCTTGAATAGACCAAAATGTCATCAATGAACACCACTATGAACCGATCCAAATACGGCCTGAAGATCCGATTCATCAAATCCATAAATACTGCAGGGGCATTAGTGAGCCCAAACGGCATCACTAAGAATTCGTAGTGACCATATCTCGTTCTGAAGGCAGTTTTAGGAATATCTGAATCTCGATTCGCAACTGATAATAGCCCGATCTCAAATCTATTTTTGAGAACACTGAGCTCCCTTCAGTTGGTCGAACAAATCATCGATGCGCGGCAACGGATATTTGTTCTTTATCGTCACTTTATTCAGCTGGCGATAGTCAATGCACAACCTCATGGTTCCGTCCTTCTTTTCACGAACAATACTGGTGCACCCCAAGGTGAGAAACTTGGTCGAGCGAACCTCTATCCGTCAGTTCTTGCAACTGAGCTTTCAACTCCTTTAACTCGGTTGGTGCCATACGATACGGAGCTATCGAAATCGGCGTAGTCCCAGGTACAAGCTCATACCAAACTCACCTCCGAACAGGTGGTAAACCGGTATTCTTCTGGAAAACATCCGGGTATTCACAAACACCGGCACAGATTCGGGTTCTTTTCTATTCTTTGTCATCAAGTACATACGCAAGGTATGCTTCGCACCCTTTTCTTACATATTCTGTGCCAACATTGCTGATATTACAGCTGGCATCCCCTCCAAGTCCGCAGACTCAATTGGGACTACTTCGTTATTTGCGCACCTCAAATCAATAGTCTTGCTCTTGCAATTCACAATCGCATCATGCGCGGTCAACCAATCCAAACCAAGGATAACATCAAATTCATCAAACGGAAAAAGCATCAAGTCCGCCGGAAACAGGAACCTCGAATTTCCAGGGGACATTTCTCACACACTTTGTCGACAAGCACGTAATGACCCAAGGGATTTGACACCCGAATTACAAACTCAGTAGACTCAATAGGTAAAGTCTTACTGGATGCTAAGGTTCACATATGTAAGAATGAGTAGAACCGGGGTCAATCAAAGCAATTACATTAGTATCAAAGAGAGTGAATGTACCGGTAATAACATCAGGCGAAGAAGCATCCTCGCGGCACGTATAGCATAAGCTCTAGCAGGCGCACGAGCTTCGGATCTGGTTATATCATCTCTAAATCCTCTCTGACCACCACTAGCATTGCCCGTATTTCTAGATGTCTACCTCGAGCAGTGGTAGCACCCGGTTTCCCACTCTGATTTTCATTCTGTTCAAACAACCTCGGGCAATCTTTAATGAAGTGGTCAACTGATCCGCACTTGTAACAGGAGCGGTCAGGGAATCTACAACTCCCCGAATGCCATTTACCGCAATATCGACACTTCGTTCTATCTCGACATTCATTCCCAACACTGGCGACCGAAGTGCCTCGTGTACCCACAGGGGTCGATCACGATCTCGTCTAAAAAGGCCCGAAGTGCCTCTAAACTGGCCCGTATCATCTCGAAATCTCTTTGATGTCTGTTGAAGAGACCTTCCCGAGGATCTTTTACGAAACTCTCCAGTTCCCTCATCAACTCTTTGCTTTTCTTTTCTAAGCTCTTCGGCTTTACAAGCTCGTTCAACAAGTACCATGAACTCTCGTATTTCAAGAACGCCAACGAACATTTTTATATCTTCATTCAGCCCATCCTCGAAGCGTTTACACATAATAGCTTCGGACGAAACACATTCCCGAGCGTATTTGCTAAGTCTAACAAATTTTTGCTCGTAATCAGTAACCGACATGGAGCCTTGCTTAAGCTCAAGAAATTCCTTCCGTTTTTATCAACAAATCTCTGACTGATATACTTTTTCCGAAACTCAGTTTGGAAAACTCCCAAGTTACTTGCTCTCGGGGCACAACAGAAGTCAGAGTACTCCACTAATAGTAGGCAGAATCACGTAGCAAGGAGATAGCACACTTTAGGCATTCATCGGGTGTACAAGATAGCTCATCGAGTACCCGGATAGTGTGTCCAGCCAAAATTCAGCTTGCTCGGCATCATCGCTATCCATAGCTTAAATTCAGTAGCCCCATGTTTCGGATTCTGTCAACTGGGGCTATTTGACCTTATTTGGTCCGTTACCGGTGGTATTGTAGGTGCGGGGTAGTATTGTCGGGAATGGAGGTTGTGGAACAGCCATATTAGTTCGAATGTATTGGTTAAACCAATCATTCATCACGCTATAGAATGCTTGTCTAGCTTCATCATTCGGATTACTAGCATTAGGTTGAGAGTCTACCGGCACTGCCCCTTGCGCGGGAGCAGCCCTACACTCTCAAGATCATCAGCTACCTCTCGGTCACGATCAGGATCCATTACTATAAACACATTTACAATTGTCAGAATCACCACACTATCAAGTAATCACATAAAATGGCATGTATAGCTAGACCCAACACATTACGGTAGTCCTAGAATTGACTAAACCGTAGCTCTGATACCAATAAAATGTAACACCCCGAACCCGAGACCGACACCGGAGTCGGACACGAGATGTTAACAAACTTTGAAAAAAAAAATTTTCCAGACACTGCCCAGTCTGAGTACTAGTCGCTTCAAAAATCATATCTTGAGTTTCACAACTCGAAAATCAGTTTTGTGATTTTTCCCTGAAACTAGACTCATGTCCCCACCTATGTATTTTTTTCTAGAATTTTTGGTCGGGCCAATTAGTACAGTTTATTAGTCAAAGTCTCCCAAGTTACAGGGGTCGACTACACTGACCTTTACCCCTTACGACTGGGATATCTCGCCGCACAGAGCTTCAATACTGATGCCGTTTGTTTCTATGGAAACTAGACTCAGAGAGGAATCCATACATATATGGTATGACCCCTAATTATCTCTGGTCAATTTATAGTGAATTTCCAAAGTCGGAACAGGGAATCCAGAAACTGTTCTGGCCCTGTTCCACAAGAACCCGAATATCTCTTACTGTACTGTTCCTATTATTGTTTCGTTACTTCCATATGAAAGTAGATTCATCAAGGTTCGATTACATAATTTAATCACTATTTAATTCCACTCCTACGAATTCTTGTGATTTTTCCAATCCACACCACTGCTGCTATCAGCTTCTGTTTCAAAGTAAACCTTACCTAATTTGGGGTTTCATGGACCAACTAGGGCCTTGTCATACATAAGCCCACATATGATCATACTTAGCCATTCCAGTGGCTGATCATTTGCTCAACACTTCCATTCCAACTATAGTTACATCATGAAACCATCTATACATTCATAAACACGAATGGTCTAATGCCATACTTCACTTCTACAAGCCATTTTCGCATGGCTGAACACTTATACATTTCATAAAGTACTCGAAAAACAACAATGGGTAGTCCTATACATGCCATATCAAGATTCAACCAAAATAGTACCCAAAAGAGCCTTTGATAGTGTGGGCGACTTCGACTTCAAGATCCCGAGTCCGATAGCTGGAGAACCAAAAATCTATAAAACAGAGGAGCAATGTAACGAGTAAGCAATTTATGCTTAGTAAGTTTGAGCAAGGAATTCCAGCATGCACAAATAATAGCACACATTTAGCTAAACGGAATATTTCATAATACGCAATTTACCGATATCGAACTTGCTTCACAACATTAACAACCCTTATGTACATACAAAATAAACTAACTTGGCCGAAGGCCGGTAGCTCGTTTATCAACTGAGCGAACATTTATTTGTAAGGGCTCGATTAATATTCAACACATACGTAACATATCCCCATATTGGGATGTTTTTCGAGTATTCGCTGGAATTTTACAGCAAGCTCATTCATTACCAAATCACGTACCTTCGGGATTTAACCGGATATAGCTCCTCGTTCAAATGCCTTCGGGACATAGCCCGGATTTAGTAACTCACACAATGCCTTCGGGACATAACCCGGATTTAACAACTCGCACAAATGCCTTCGGGACTTAACCCGGATTTAACAACTCGCACGAATGCCTTCGGGACTTAACCCGGATTTAACAACTCGCACGAATGCCTTCGGAACTTAATCCGGATATATTCACTTAGCACAAAGCCTTCGGGACTTAGCCGGACAGCATTCAATTAATCATGCACATTCATATTTCATTTTCGTTTACGAAACTCAAACACAAGGCACATATTGTCCTTGCACATTCGGCTCAATAGCCACACATAGAGCATGATTTAATCACGTCGAAATTTAAGCTCTCTTACTCAAGAACTTACCTCGGGTGTTGTCGAACGATCCCGCTAACTATTCGACCACTTTTTCCTTCCCTTTATCGGATTTATTTCCCCTTTGCTCTTGAGCTTAATCAAACAAATAAATTGATTTCATCATTTAGGCATCAAAAGATGAACACAAGGCACTTAGCCCATATTCATACATTAGACATTAAAGTCTCATACATGCAAAATCATGCATCAACACAACATATTAGCTAATTTCTTTCCCCTTGGCCGAATATGCATGTCCATTTTTGGGGTCGATTTCAACATTTAATACACACATATACCCACTAGTAAAGCATCCTCCCCCTTTCCATCGATTTAACACATGCATTGCTCATCAACATGCAAAGTTACATTCGGCCTTAGCACACATCTTGCTAGCCGATTCTTCTCCCTTTAGCAACCAATGCACATATGTGCTCACACAAAATGCTAAAAAGGAGGTTCAAGAATCATCAAGCCATCATCACATGCATCATTAACAAGCTTCATATTTTGCATGCAATGGCATTAACACAACCTCCACCTAGGCCGAATCTTAACTCATCCTCATACCTCATCACCACAACATCAAACATCAACCAAGAATGATGCATCCATGGTCGAGTGCCATTTCCATCACATAGCAAGATTTAGACCATGGGCTAGGTAGAACTCAAGCTAACCACTAAATCATGCATGCATCTCATGAAACATCATCAAACATACCTTAGCCTAGCTACATGCGTGGCCGAATCTCTTCACCTTTCTTCTTCTTTCCTCCTTAAAATTTTTGGCCAAGGATGAACCAAAGGATGAGAAATTTTTTCTTTGTTTTTTTCTTTCTAATTTAGGCTAGAATGGAGGTGAGAAAGGATGAACACAAACTTTTCTCCTTTCTTCTCTTGAGCTCACGGCAATGGGGGGAACAAACACTACACACACATTTTTTTTTTCTTTTGTTTCCATTTCTTTATTACCCATACTTCTTATTTTATTCTTCCACTAACAAAACATGTTTCATGACATGTTTTGCCCATCATTCTTTGTCATGGCCGGCCACTACTCATTAGGGGGGGAATTTGACATGCAAGTCCCCCCTTTGTCCACATGCACTAATAGGTTCTCACACATTGACCTATCACATTTTAGAATTTTCTCACATAAGTCCTATTGACTAAATTCACATGAAATCAACCAAATTGAAGCTTGAAATTTTCACACATTCATAATTACATATTCTAGACAATAAGTATCACATTCAAACATTTCGGTGACTCGGTTTAGCGGTCCCGAAGCCACTTCCCGACTAGGGTCAACTTTGGGCTGTCACATACTGAGAGAGAGAGAGTAACTTGGGATTTCTTCTAGGAGGAGTTCCGTAAAAAGTACATTAGTCAAAGGTTCATAGATCAAAAGAGAAAAGAATTCATTTAGCTAAAGTAAGGTCGTATGACGGTGACTGAGTACGAGCGTGAGTTTGTGAGGCTTAGCAAATATGCGTGAGAGTGCGTATCTACAGAAGCCATTATGTGTAGGAGGTTTGAAGATGGTCTAAACGAAGACATCCGTTTATTAGTTTGTATTTTAGAGTTGAGAGAGTTTGCGGTACTTGTCGATAGAGCTTGCGAGGCCGAAGAATTGGTCGAAGAGAAGAGAAAAGCTGACGTTGAGTCTAATGACTCAAAGAAAAGATAGATGGGGAAATCACATCAAACCTCATCCAAGAGATCGAGAGGGTTTCCTACTCGATCAGATGGGTCAGTGAGGTTCTTGAGCAAGAGCAAGAATAAGCAGTACGCAGTGACAGAAGCCCAAACCACTTCTATTGCAAGTGTTGGTAGTGCTCGCCCGAATAGACCAAAATGTTCACAGTGCGACAGAAGTCATTTCGGTGAGTGCCGAGGTAATAAAAGAGGCTACTTTAAATGTGGGCCGTTAGACCATTTTATTCGTAGCTATCCCGAGATGGTCGAGAAAGATAAGGACCAAAGTGTGAGATCGGGTAACGCTCCTTCAAGGGGTAAACCACATAAGAACCCAGGAAATGGGGCTAGTAGTAGAGGTGTGCCTAGAGATGCTACTGTGAGGTTCGAGGGCAGAGCGCCTGCAAGGACTTATGCTATTCGTGCCCATGAAGAGGCAGAGTCTCCTGATGTGATTATGGGTACCTTTTCTATCCATGATATATCTGTCGTTTCTTTGATTGACTTGGGTTCTACCCATTCCTATATTTGTATGAAATTGATACCTCGTATGAATGTGATAGCCGAGTCCACTGAATTTGTGGTAAAAGGGTCCAACCCTTTAGGTAAACATGTGTTGGTTGACCAAGTGTGTAGAAATTATCCCTTGATGATTAGAGGTCATTGTTTTTCGACTAACTTAATGTTATTTCCGTTTAATGAATTTGATATAATCCTTGGGATGGATTGGTTAACTTCTCATGATGTTGTAGTGGACTGTGGATGAACAATTATCGAGTTGAAATGTGGGAATAGGGATGTTCTTCGGGTTGAAACAGATGAATTAGAAAATTCGCCTGTAGTAATATCGTCTATGACTGCAGAGAGATATTTGAGAAAAGGTTATGAAGCTTACCTCACTTTTGTATTGAATACTCAAACATCTGAATTGAAGATCAAGTTAGTACCATTAGTATGTGATTTTTCATATGTGTTTCAGGAAGAATTACCCGGATTGCCTCTAGTGAGGGAAGTTGAATTTGGAATTGAATTAGTCCCTGGCACGACACCTATCTCGATCGCTCCGTATAGGATGGCTCCGACAGAGTTAAAAGAGTTGAAAGTTCAGCTACAAGAGTTAACGGATAAAGGTGTTACGAGACCGAGCTTTTCTCCGTGGGGTGCTCCGGTACTCTTTGTGAAAAAGAAAGACGGGTCGATGAGGTTATGTATAGACTACAGACAGCTCAACAAGGTGACAGTGAAGAACAAGTATCCCTTTCCAAGGATCGACGATTTGTTTGATCAATTGAAAGGAGCCATCATTTTTCCAAGATAGACTTGAGGTCCGGCTATTACTAGCTCAGAGTAAATTAAGGAGCAAGATGTACCGAAAATCGCGTTTAGGACGAGGTATGGGCACTATGAGTTCCTTGTCATGCCCTTCGGTTTAACAAATGCCCCTACAGTATTAATGAATTTGATGAACTACATTTTTCGGCCGTATTTGGATAAGTTCGTGGTGGTCTTTATCGATGACATATTGATTTATTCGCATGATGAGAGTGAACATGAGGAGCATTTGAGGACGATTTTACAAGCCTTAAGAGATAAGCAGTTGTATGCCAAGTTTAGTAAAAGTGAATTTTGGCTACGAGAGGTCAAATTCTTGGGACACATTGTGTCAGGTGACTGGATCAGAGTTGACCCGAGTAAGATCTCGGCTATCGTTGAGTGGAAACCACCGATGAGTGTGTCAGAGATTTGAAGCTTTTTAGGTTTGGCTGGGTACTACAGAAGATTTGTAAATGGATTCTTGATGATAGCTACTTCGATGACAAAGTTGTTACAAAAAGATGTCAAGTTTGAATGGATAAAGAAGTGCCAACAGAGTTTCGAAAAACTAAAGACCTTGTTGACCGATGCTCCAGTTTTAGTGCAACCGAAACCGGGAAAAGAATTCGTGGTGTATAGCGATGCCTCCTTAAATGGATTGAGATGTGTGCTCATGCAAGAAGACAATGTGATAGCATATGCCTCGAGACAACTTAAGTCGCACGAGAAAAATTACCCGACCTACAATTTAGAGTTGGCCGTCATCGTGTTCGCGTTAAAAATTTAGGGACACCATATGTATGGCGAGAGATGCCGGGTATTTACTGACCATAAGAGTTTAAAGTATTTGATGACTCAAAAGGAGCTGAATTTACGACAATGAAGATGGTTAGAGTTGATAAAGGATTACGAGTTGGTGATTGACTACCACCCCGGAAAGGCGAATGTAGTCACCGATGCATTGAGTAGGAAATCATTTTTCGTCTTGAGAGCTATGAATACTCGATTGATCATGATTGATGATGGTTCAATTCTAGCAGAGATGAGAGCAAAACCAATGTTCCTTCAAGAGATTTGTGAAGCTTAGAAAGGTGATAAGGATTTACATGCTAAGATGGCTTAGTGTGAGACGGGAAATGAATTAGAATTTTGTATTGGTACCAACGGTTGCATGATGTACCGAGACAGGATTTGTGTGCCTAAGGACAATGAGATTATCTAGAAGATTTTACAAGAAGCACTTAGTGGTTGCTTACCTATCCATCCGGGTAGCGTGAAAATGTATAACGACTTGAAGAAATTGTATTGGTGGTTGGGGATGAAAAGAGACATTTCGGAGTTTGTTTCTAAGTGTCTAGTCTATCAACAAGTGAAGGCCAAGCACCAAGTACCTTTGGGTTTACTTCAACCTGTGATGGTTCCCGAGTGGAAATAGGACCATGTTACCATGGATTTTGTGTTAGGGTTGCCTTTGATGCCAAGGAAAAAGGATTCTATTTGGGTCGTTGTTGATAGATTAACAAAGTCGGCATATTTTATACCAGTGCATACCGACTATTCTCTTGAGAAATTGGCTGAATTGTATGTTTCTGAGATCATAAGACTCCATGGAGTACCCTTGTTGATTATTTCGGATAGAGATCCGAGGTTTACCTTGCGGTTTTGAAAGAAGTTACAAGAGGCATTGGAAAAAAAATTGAATTTTAGTACGGCATTTCACACGCAAACTGATGGTCAGTCAGAAAGAGTGATTCAGATCTTAGAAGACATGTTACGATGTTGTGTTCTCGAGTTTCAAGGCTGTTGGGAAAAGTACTTACCATTGGTAGAGTTTGCCTACAATAATAGTTATCAGTCAAGTTTGAAAATGGCGCCTTATAAGGCTTTATATGGACACAAGTGTCGGACACCCTTATATTGGACCGAACTTAAAGAAAATCAAATTCACGGGGTTGATTTAGTTAAAGAAACCGAAAAAAAAGTTAAGGTGATTCGCGACTGTTTGAAGGCCACTTCGGATAGATAGAAATCCTATGCGGATTTAAAACGAAAGGAAGTTGAGTTTCAAGTCAGAGATAGGGTGTTTTTGAAGGTATCCCCGTGGAGGAAAGTCCTCAGATTCGGTAGAAAAGGCAAGCTGAGCCCTCATTTTATAGGACCTTATGAGATTACTGAGAGAGTAGGGCCTGTTGCCTACTGATTGTCCTTGCCCTCAGAGTTGGAAAAGATTTACAACGTGTTTCATGTGTCCATGTTACGTCGATATAGATCAGATCCTTCGTATGTGATCGCGCCAACTAAGGTTAAGATTCAGCCGGATATGACTTATGGTGTAAAGCCAGTTAAGATTTTGGCTCGGGATGTTAAACATTTGAGGAATAAGAGTATAGCACTTGTTAAATTTTTGTGGCATAGACATGGAGTCGAGGAAGCCACATGGGAACCTGAGGAGACCATGAGAGATGAATACCCAAACCTATTCACCAGTAAGATTTTTGGGGACGAAAATCCCTAAGAGGGGGAGAATTGTAATAGCCCAATTTTGGGCTTAGTGGGAATAGTGGTTTCGGGACCATAAATCCGAAGTCAAGAAATTATTTTTATTATTATTTTGGTGTTATAGCATGATTATATTAGTGCATCAAAAATTTGGTGAGGAAATTTTAGCGTTTATGAGCTTAATTTCAAAAAAGGACTAAATCGCATAAGGGGTAAAAATTCTATCTTACTTGATAGATGTACCACATCGCTAGAGAACCAAAATTGGGGGTCTTTAAAGTGAAATTAGACCCTTTAGAAGCTGATGGCCGGCCATAGGGGACAAGAAATCAAATGGTCAAAGGACTTGGCGACTTAATGTATGATAAAATAATACCCTAGAGACTAGCCTTTATTTTTTTTCATTCTTCCTTTTTCCTCTACCAAAATTTTCAGCCATTCTAAGGGTTTTGGAAGCTTGAAATCTCAGCCACTTATATCTCTCTCAAGTAAGTGATTTAGATGGTTATTTTTGATAATTTTGGTACTTTTAGAACCCTTATGGCATGAGCTAGCTAATGGGGGGACCATTTTGCAAAATGGTTGATAGTCTAGGGATTTTCCATGAAAGGATTTATGATGTTTACTGAGTTTTTATGGAAGAAAATGAATCTTAGTTGTGTAGTAAACAACTTTTGTGAAAGGACTTCTCATGAAAACCCTAATAGGACCAGTTTTTAAAGTTTGTAAAATGGATAGTAATGTTGTGAAAACATGGGAATTTTGGGTCACTATAAGAGTAAAAAGGGTTTACTAGGCTTAAGATTTGAAGAAACTCGATAAAAATCAATTTTCGAGCATAAGGGTAAAATGGTCATTTTGTGAAAGTCTAAGGGCAAAATGGTCATTTTGCCAAAAAAGTAAATTTATGATTGCTTAAATTTATTTAGAGGTTAAATGAGTAAATTTTTATTATTTTAAATTAAGAAACACGAAAACCGAACTTGGACCGGGGAAAGGCCAAACAAGTAGAGTAAATCGTCAAGTCACCTACATTTTGTAATCCGACGTAAGTTGTATGTTAATAATGCAACTGTATTGTTATGATGTGTAATTGAATTGATATTGCATAAATTGTTTTGATTTTGAATATGATTATGCTTGTTGAGAAATTAATGTAATAAAGACTCTCGGTTGAACATTAGGAATAGATTTGGATATTCATGCCATGGCATTTAGTGATATGTGTGCTAGTGTAAGACATGTCTAGGACATGCATCAGGCACATTATGAGAGCCAGTGTAAGACATTTCTGGGACATGCATCGACATTGAGATGAGAGCTAATGTAAGACATGTCTGGGACATGCATCAGACTTGAGATATACAAGCTAGTGTAAGACCTATCTGGGACATGGCATCGACACCGATAGATGAGAGCCAGTGTAAAATCGATCTAGGACACGGCGTCGGACTCGATGTATGAAAGTCAGTATAAGACCTGTCTGGGACATGGCATCAACTTTGATGTGCTAGCCAGTGTAAGACCATGTTTGGGACATGACGTCAGAATTTTATCCCATATTTGGGGCTATTGAATAGTCTGTAGTATTCTAAATGGTTCAACGGGAGATTTATGGTTTATATCAAAAGGAGAGAACTTATGACCATGTGGTGAGTAGTACAGGTACCTAAATGAGAATTACGGCATTCTAACTTCATTTACGTTGTATGTTTAGTAAAGGAGGTGAGTAAGTGTTCATATAATTACCTGTGTATTTTACTCGAATTATGAGATGTTAATTCAAACCAATGTTGTAGGATTGGATAGAAATAAATATGAGCAAGTAGTGTTTATGAATCCTTACTCTCATGAAAAAAAATCGAGATATGTTGGGAGTATGATCCCTTATGGCAGCTTATAGTTACTCATTGTTGCATGCAATTTACTAAGCTTTATGCTTACCTCTTTTCCTTTCCATTTTCTTATAG
The DNA here is from genome assembly GCF_007990345.1 of Gossypium hirsutum. Classification (NCBI taxonomy): domain Eukaryota; kingdom Viridiplantae; phylum Streptophyta; class Magnoliopsida; order Malvales; family Malvaceae; genus Gossypium; species Gossypium hirsutum. Next base: position 50,397,777 of record NC_053431.1, on the reverse strand, counting down.
TGCCGCCAAAGTAGCTCGTGGATCATCGCCTTACATCGGAGAAGCCAGTCACACTATCCCTGAAGCATTTGGTATAGCTAGTTTTATCATTTTGATTATAACATGTATAGGAACTAGTCTTTTTGTAATGGTCACATTGTTTTGGGCCAAATGAATGGCTTGTCATAGCTCTTTAGTCATTTTGTATAATGCCATGGATGGTGGTTATTATTGGTTATTGATAAGTGCAAATGATAATGATTTCATAGATGAGAAAATCGCATGACTAATCAAGTTCTTGTTAGATTGTTTAAGTGTAATGTGGTTGAATTGGCTTTGTGTTGTTGTGTGAATTAGTGGTATGTATTGCTTTATAGGTAGGTGTAAATAAGGGTGGAAAAAAGGCTTGGTAGATAGCCTATTTTTATCCACACGGCTAGACACACAGGCGTGTGCCTAGGCCGTGTGTGACACACGATCAGCCCCATGGGCATGTTGTTCGATCGTGTGTCCCCTGCACCTCGAATTTGCAAGTCAGTATGCATGGTAGTAAACACATGGGTAGAGACACGACCGTGTGTCTCAGCCGTGTGGAGGACATGGCCTTTGGCCACGGGCATGTGCCTTGGCCATGTGCCTCAATTTGGTTGCTGACGTCAGAAACATAATGTTAAGGTTTTTACACACGGGCTGCAACACGGGCGTGTTATGGCCGTGTGAGGGACATGGGCTATAGACACAGGCGTGTGCTTGGCCGTGTGAAAACCCCTGTAGGTTCGAATTTAGAATTTAATTCACACGGGCTCGGGGCACGGGCGTGTCCCTTGTGCTTAGGCATTGTGAACCACACGAGCCTTCAGTACGGCTAGGTCAAAATGGCCACACGGGCATATCATCTTTCCACATGGGCTTTTGCCCTTATTTCAAGTTACAGTCTTTTCAAAGTTTGTAAGGATGTTCAGTTTAATCCCGGATAGTTTCCCAAGGATGATTTGGGCCTTGTAGGCCCATATTGAGAATTGTTTTTAGATGAAGAGTGAAAAGTTTTAAATTTGATTTAGTTTTTTTTTTATATTTCACAAAATGATCGTATGCATGTGTTTAAGTCAGGTAATGCCTCGTGCCCCATCCTGGTCTCAGACTTGGGTGAGGGGTGTTACATATGTAGCTAAAGAAATTAGATGTTGAGGTCCATATTGAGTAAATAGATCATTAATAATGAGTGGTGGATGTACATGGAGACAAAAAATTTTAAAATGGTCAAAGTTGGTGGCTTTAAGTGACTTAATAGGTAGAATAATAGTAAAATAAAAAGAAAAGCTATCATCTTTTTACTTCTCTTTCTTCTCCGCCAATTCTTACCCAAGGAAATGACCATGAAAGCTTGAAAATTTCAGCAACTTCTAACCCTCACAAGTAAGTGATTTTGATGGTCATTTTCGATGATTTTTGTATTTTTGGAACCCTTATAGCTTAATCTAGCTAATGAGGAGACTATTTTTCAAAATGGTTGAAAGTCTAGAGTTTTTCCATGAGAATATTCATGTTGTTTTCTGCATTTTTATGGAAGAAAATGAATATTGGTTGTTAAATAAACAACTTTTGTTAAATGATTTTCATGAAAACACCTAAAATGGGCCATTTTGTAAAAGTTATAAAATAGGTGGTAAATGTGTGAAATAATGGAAAATGTGGGCTGCCCTAAGCATGAAAAAGGTACGGCTATGCATGGGTAGTAAAGAAATTGAACACATTTCATTTTACGATCCTCGGGGAAAAAGTGTAAATATGACAAAGTATAGGGGTAAAAATGTAATTTTACCAAAAAAGTGAAATTGGGCTATTTGAGTAGCATGATGAATAAATAAATAAAATGTGTTGTTATAGATCAAGGAAGATGCAATTCGGAATTAGATCGGGGGAAAAGCAAGATAATCGAGTAATTAACTTATTTCGTCGTTTCATATCGAGGTAAGTTCGTATGTTAATAAGTATTAAACTTGATATGTTTAAATGCTTAATCGATATCATGTATTATTTTGTATGTTATTATTGGATCATGAATAATATTAAAATACGAGATCGTATTGAAAGATCAAATTAAGAGAAATGCAGGGTTGAGCATGATCGAATTATGACATGTTATGAATTGACGGTAAAGACCATGGTTGGAACATGGCAGTATGTGTAACCGTGTAAGACCATGTCTGGGATATGGCATTGGCATTATTATGTGAGCCAGTGTAAGACCATGTCTGGGACATGGCATCAGCATTGTAATGTGAGCCAGTGTAAGACCATGTTTGGGACATGGCATCGGCATTGTTATGTGAGCTAGTGTAAGACCATGTCTAGGACATGGCATCGACATTGTTATGTGAGCTAGTGTAAGACCATGTCTAGGACATGGCATCGGCATGAGGCATCGTGTAAGACCATAGTTGGGCTATTGGCATCGATATGAGATTTCCATGTAAGACCATGTCTGAGACATGGCATTGGTACGATACATCATGTACGAGTTTTCCCGAGTATCCTTGGTATCCCAAGAGGTTCAAAGGGTAAATCCAAAGATTTTGTCAAAGAAATGACAAGGTATGATCATGTTGAAAGGGTACAGGTATGTACGAAAAATTCATGAGTAATGAATTGGATGTATATGAGATATTTGGTAAGAATGTAAATGAGTAAGTCCTACCTATGAAAATGATTTTGTGATGACCTTATGATTATAAGTCTATACTTATGATGTATAAATAGGTGGTAGATTTGATTGATGATCATGTGTGAGGCTTTAGGCCAAATTAAATTGAGACATAATAAGTTTAAGTTTTGTTGTTGATGTATAGGTTAAATTGGCCAATGAATGGCATGAAAATATTTGATAATGACTAGCTATTCGAATGGCTAGTTAAGGATATGCTTTGGTGTCATGTATGATTAAATGGATGTTAATACAAAGAAATCATGAAAGAGTAAAGTTAGCGGTAAAACAGTTCTGGACAGGAGCAATTGCATAAATTTTAAAAATCACCAAAAATTGTGGAAATTGAATTAGAGGTTGAATAATATATGAAATTAAATATTATTGAGTCAGTTTCACATAGAAGAAACAATGTAAGCAAAAGAATTTCATATTATGAGATGTTTGAATTTTTATGAGACAGGGTCAGAATGAATTTGGAATCCCCTATTTTGACTTGGAAAATCATTAAAAATAGTATAAAAATAATTACAAGTTATAATTTATATTTTTTAAATTCTTAATGAATCTATTTTCAAGAGAATTAAACAAGAACATCATTCGAGTCCTGTACGAAGAGATAATTAATTTTTAGTGAAGAAGGGTTGAAACTATTGGATAGCAGAATAGAGAAGACTTTAAAGAATAAATTGTACTTATTGGCTAAACCAAAAATTATGGAAATTTTATGGTAAGGAGATATGTGAGTCTAGTTTCAAGGAAAATTAGCAGAACTTAATTTGGAGTATCGTAGCTCAAGATATAAATAATTTAGTAACTATAACTCGTGTAGACAGCTTGATATGAACATAAGTGAATAGTGGAACTTTGTGCAATTATGATTGCATTATATTGAAAACATAATATGAGGATTGTTAAAAGCATGTTAATAAATTGTTTATTATTTACATACCTACTTACTAAGCTATATGCTTACTCTGTCTTCCTTTCCTTTTTCCTATAATGTCACAGATGCTAGCTCGAGTTGGAGGTCGTCGGAGATCCTATCACACTAACAAGCTATTGATGGGCATCAATGATTTTCTAGCATTAAGTGTAACACCCCTCACCCGTACCCGACATAGGGATAAGGTTCGAGGCATTACCAGGACTTTACATTTTGAAACGTACCAAATTGGGTCACCAAGTTTTACTCAAAATTTAAGCTTTTCATCCATGAACAACTCGTCCCTTATATAGGCCTTCGAGGCCTATAACATACCTAGAGGCAGTGCGAGACAAATTCAGGTACGTTTGATAAACCTTGGGCTCCTTAGGAAATTTTTTCCTTATCATAAAGTGTCACACACCTGTGTAGGTGGGCCGTGCGGACTCACACGCCCGTGTGACTTGGGGCACGCCCATGCCCTTCAGCCGTGGGCAACATTGACTTATCAACACGGCCATGGCATACACCCGTGTTGCCTGCCTGTGGACGACACTGTCTTTTTAACATGGCCATGGTGCACACCCATGTGGCCTATCCGTGTACAACTTTGAGCTAAAATTTTAAGTGCAAGGGACACACGGCCATAGCACACCCCCATGGGTGGGAACTGTGTGTCACACATGGCCTAGACACACGCCATTGTGTCTAACCATGTGGACTCTGATAGGCTATTTTCCAAGCCTTTAGTCACCTCTTTCTACTACTTGTGCTTAGTGGTTACCAAATTCAAAGTAAAACACAATTATACACTTGTAAATAATCTTGATTAAACTAGATGTACACAATTATACACTTGTAAATAATCTTGATTAAACTAGATGTATGGAAACCTCGTATCATTGGTTTCATACATGATAGGTTATTTCCCGCTTAGTGTTTATGGGTTCCCATGTCACTTTAATTCATCAAAAATTGGCTCGTTCATGTGACCCATTGCCAATTGGTAACGACCCATCACTTGTAAATAAAACCATGCAAAAATTCGTATGTCATAGCCTACTTCAATTAAGCCAATTTTCGGGGCCATATACAAAGAAATAAACATATTTTTACATGCCTTCATTTGGCAAATCAAATGACACATATAACAAAATACTCAAAAATACTATACATGCCATTGAACAAAACAAACAAAGTCTTTATACCAAAGCTTGTCTAGTTGATAGTGTGTTGACTCTCCAATCGTCTTCCAATCCTTTCGAGTCTTCGAGCTCTATGAGACAGGGAAAAAGAGAGGGGTAAGCATTTACATGCTTAGTAAGCTCGAATAACCAAAAAGTAAACTTACCGAGTAATCAGCATACATCCATATTTAAATCATGACATCATCAATTATGAAACGATTCCCTATCACATGCACTCAACCAATGAGTTAGTTACATAACAAAGCATCATGTAATTTATGTAGATGAGCTCATCATTCATCATTTTATTGACATACATCATATTAATCCCATTGAGTTTCTAGGAAATCTCAACGGAATACCCATTATCCGTCAATACTTACGAATGATCATTTCACATATATGCACTCCTGCGAACCTCACATCTCATGGCAGGATTACCAGTCCAGGCTAAATCCCCCATATCATGAACTCATAAAGTGATGTCGGGACTACCAGTCCAGGCTAAATCCCTTATAACGACAAACACCCTTAATGAGCTCGGATCTGAATTACCAGTCTAGGCTAAATTCAGACCCTAATCAGATTACCCGTCCAGGTTAAATCCATAATGCACACATATTCTTCGGGTGGCTTGATCATTCAAGGAACACCTGTCCGGGCTAGATCCTTTTCATACTTGAGATCACGGATTACCCGTCCTGTTTAAATCCTTACTGCAACACATGCAGGATCTCTTTACACATATCAATGAGGGTTTATCCATCGAATTCCTTTTGTCAACCTCATCCTAGACATTTTTCACATGTTACCATCAAATATGCATTTCTATGATATTTCATGCTAATAATAAATGCAATCATCATGCATTCATAAATCATTCAATTAAGGGTTTACTTTAAGTTTCTGAACTTGCCTGGTATTCTTTTCGGATTTGTGTTTCAGTTATTCCGAAACCTTACATTTACCTCAATCGACGTCCGTAATTTGTTCCTCGGGGTTTATAACAAAAAAATTTAACTCATTAATACACTACATTATAAATTTCAAGTTTAATATCTACCCCGGGTCCAAATGACCGTTTTGCCCCTAACATTTCATATTTTTACGATTTAGTCCCTAGGCTCATATAATGAAACACATGCACTTTCTTACCCAAGCCTAGCCGAACACTTTTCTTTCTTATGATAGCCCACATTTTCCATTATTTTCTCATTTCTACCACACATTTACATCTTTTGCAAGATAGTCCCTATAATGGTTTTTCATGAAAATCAACTAGGAAAAGATGTATAATACACATTCATCTTTCATATTCCTCCATAATCCATCAAAATACAAGCAACTCATGCATGGGTAAATTTTTAAACATGAACCCTAGCATGAAATATGGGTAAAAATGGAGAAAGCAAGCTACCGAGATTTCAAAAATACAAAAAGCATGAAAAACGGGGCTTGTGAGCACTTACTATTGAGCTTGGAAAGCTTGAAAACCTAGCTATGGAAACCCTTGAAGTTTTGGCTGGAAAAGGAAGAGAATGGGATGATTTTGGTTCATTTTTCCCATTTTATTTCATTAAAATACCAAAAGACCAAAATGCCCTTAAGCCCTTTCCTTAAAATTCTATCCATGCAAGCCCATTTTTGTCCAAAAACTTAGAATTTGGAAAAATTGCTCTCCAAGACCTTCTAATTCATAACCAAAAGTAATTTCATACAAATTGCTTCAAGAATTCAAGTTTTGCAATTTATTCAATTTAGTCCTTAAATTCCAATTGAACACCTTACTCAAAGAATTTCTTCATGAAACTTTAAGACATGTATATACTCATATTCTAAGCCTCAAAATAATCATAAAGTAAATATTTTGATGTCGGATTTGTGGTCCCAAAACCACCATTCTGACTAGCCCTATTTCAGGATGTTACATTTCTCCCCTCTTACGGACTTTCGTCCTTGAAAGTCTTACCAGAAAACAGATTCGAATATTGACTTCTTATGGTTTCTTCCGGCTCCCATGTAGCCTCTTCTACACCATGCCGATGCCATAAAACTTTTACTAGAGCCACATCTTTATTTCTCAACTATTTAACTTCACGAGCATTATCTTAACCGGTTCCTCTCCATAAGTCATGTCCGGTCAAATTTCAATCTCAGTCGGTGAAATTACATGAGAGGGGTCTAATCGGTATCTCCTTAACATGGATACATGGAACAAGTCATGAATCTTTTCTAGTTCGGGTGTCAACACAAATGATAGGCTAATGGCCCCACTCTTTCGGTGATCTCGTACGGTCCGATAAATCGTGGACTCAGTTTACCATTCCGACCAAATCTCAATGCCTTTTTCCATGGAGATACTTTCAAGAATACTCTATCTCCAACTTGAAACTCAATTTTCTTTCTTTTCAGATCAGCATAAGAATTTTGCCTATCTGATACCGCTTTTAAACAATCCCCTATCACTTTAACTTTTTCTTCAGTTTCTTTAATCAGATCAACTCCATCAATCAGATTTTCCTTGAGTTCTGTCCAGTACAATGGATTCAGCACTTCCTGCCATACAAGGCCTCATAAGGCGCCATCTTCAAACTTGTTTGGAAACCATTGTTGTAGGCAAATTCTACCAATGGCAGGTATTTTTCCCAACTATCCTGAAATTTGAGGATGCAACAACGCAACATGTCCTCGAGAATCTGAATCATCCGCTCAGACTGGCCATTAGTCTAAGGGTGAAAAGCTGTGCTAAAGCTCAACTTTGTACCTAAGGCTTCTTGTAACTTCTTCCAAAATCTCAAAGTAAACCTCGGGTCTCTATCCAAAATAGTCGACAGTGGTACTCCGTGCAATCTTACTATCTCAAAAATGTACAAATCGGCCAATCTATCAAGAGAATAATCCGTCCTTAACGGGATGAAATGAGCCGACTTTGTCAATTTGTCCACTATAACCCATATGACATCTTTCTTTTTCAGAGTTAAAGGTAATCCCATCATGAAGTCCATGGTAACTTTGTCCCACTTCCATTAGGGGACCATTACAGGCTGTAACAAACCTGAAGGCACTTGATATTCAGCTTTAACTTGCTGACATACCAAGCATTTCGATACAAATTCAGGAACATCTCTTTTCATGTCGTTCCACTAGTACATCTTTTTTAAATCATTGTACATCTTGGTACTTCCCGGTGAACAGACAAACGACTATTATGTGTTTCTTGCAAAGTCTTCTGAATAAGTTCATTATCTTTGGGTACACAAACCCTATCTCTAAACATTAAACATCCATCAGGACTAATTTGGAAATCTGACTCAACACCAGACTCACATTAAGCTCTTTTTGCTTGCAAGTCATCATCATTAAGCTGAGCATCATGAATTTCTAGCAGAAATGTTGGCCTAGCCTCTAGCTTGGCCAGAACCGAACCATCATCAAGCAATGTCAAACGAGTATCCATGGCTCTAAAAGCATACAGGGATTTTCTACTCAATGCATCGGTGACCACATTCGCCTTTCCTGGGTGATAGTCGATAATCAGATCATAATCCTTAATTAATTCTAACCATCTCTGCTGTCTCAAATTTAATTCTTTCTGAGTCATCAAGTATTTAAAACTCTTGTGGTCCATGAATATACGGCAAGTCTCGCCATACAAATAATGCCTCCAAATTTTCAAGGCAAAAATAATAGCGGCAAGCTCTAGGTCGTGGGTTCGATAATTCTTCTCATGAGGCTTCAATTGCCGTAAAGCATAGGCTATCACCTTGCGATCTTGCATAAGTACACAACCCAATCCATTTAAGGATGCATCACTGTAGACCACAAGCTCTTTTCCCGGTTCAGGTAAGCTTCTGTCAGCAATGTCTTTAACTTCTCAAAACTTTGTTGACACTTCTCTGTCCATTCAAACTTAACGTCTAGCAGCCTCGTCATCAGAGTCGCTATCATGGAAAGTCCTTTTACAAACCTTCGATGGTAACTGGCTAAGCCCAAAAAGCTTCTAACCTTGGTTACATTCTTAGGCGATTTCCATTCAACAATTGCAAAAATCTTACTTGGATCAACTTGGATGCCTTCAACCGAAACTATATGACCCAAAAATCCAACTTCCTAGAGTCAAAACTCACTCTTGCTAAACTTAGCATACAATTGCTTTTCCTGCAAGGTCTACAACACAATTCTTAGGTGCTTCGCATGCTCTTTCTCATCTTTAGAGTAGATCAAAATGTCGTCAATAAACACAACGACAAACTTATCCAAATATGGCCGAAAGATCCTATTCATTAGATCCATAAACACAGTCGATGCATTCGTCAGCCCAAACGGCATGACAAGAAATTCATAATGGCCATACCTCGTTCTAAAAGCTGTCTTGGGTACATCCGGGTCTCTAACTCACAGCTGATAATAGCCAGACCTCAAGTCTATCTTGGAGAATACGGCGGCTCCTCTCAACTAGTCAAACAAATTATCGATCCTTGGCAAAGGATACTTATTCTTGATAGTCACATTGTTCAGTTGTCGATAATCAATACATAACCTCATCAAACCATCTTTCTTCTTTACGAACAACACAGGGGTACCCCAAGGTGAAAAACTTGGCCTAGAGAATCCCTTATCCGCCAGCTCTTGCAACTGTGCTTTTAACTCCTTCAGCTCGGTAGGTGCCATTCTGTACAGGGCAATAGAAATGGGAGTCGTCCCTGGCACCAATTCAATACCAAACTCTATCTCCCATTCAGGAGGTAATCCGGGTAATTCCTCCAGAAACTCATCTGGGTACTCACATACTATCGGCACAGACTCGATTTTCAGCTCTGTTTCCTTAGTATTCAGTACAAATGCAAGGTAGGCTTCATATCCTTTCCTCATATATCTCTGGGCAACCATTGCCGTGATTACAACCAGCGACGAACCTAATTCTCTTGATTCGACCAGTAGAATCTTACCATTCGGGCATTTTAACTTAATATACTTACTACCACAATTCACTGTTACATCATAAAGGGTTAACCAATCCATACCAAGTATTACATCAAATTCATCAAATGGTAACAACATAAGGTTAGCTGGGAAACAACGACCTTGAATCGTCAAAGGACAATTCTTACAAACTTTATCAACTAGAACTGATTTGCCTAGTGGGTTCGACACTCTAATAATATATTCTGTATGTTCAACAGGTATGTTCATACTAGATGCTAATCTCATGGAGATATATGAATGCGTCGACCCCGGGTCAATTAAAGCAACAACACTTATATTAAAAAGAGAGAAAGTACCCGTAATAACATCAGGAGTAGCGGCTTTCTCTCGAGCACGTATCGCATACATTCTTGCCGCGGCTCAAACCTCTGATTTTTCAGCATCTTTAGTCACGACTCGACTGCCACTAGCACTCCTAGGGTATCTCGAAGGTCTACCTCGTAGAACGGGAGCACTCAACTTTGGAGTTATTTCTACTTCTTTTTTGGCTCGTTCCGGGCAGTCTCTGAGAAAGTGATCAAGAGAACCACATCTGAAACACGTGCCGCTCTTCATTCGATACTCTCCGAAGTGGAATTTGTTACAGCTCTTACACTTCAATTTTTTATCATCTACACTCTCCACAGTAGTCACCATCGAGGAGGAAGACTTTTGACCTCGTCTTTTAGAGCTTCTTGATCTACCCGAATATCCCAATGACGAAGTGGAGCGTTCATGCAGGCTCTTGGCTTTCTTCATGGAGGACGAGAGTGTTTTACCGCTAGACCTCTTGCTCGCAACTCCAGCCTCTTTCTTAGCTTATTTTATTTCATTATTAAGTTTCTCGGCCTTCTTGTCTCGATCAGCCAATGCGGCAAACTCCCGTATTTCCAAGATCCCAATCAACAACTTGATATCCTTATTCAGACCTTCCTCAAAGCGTTTACACATTCCCGATTCAGTTTGGACCCATTCAGTTGCGTACTAACTTATCTACTATAGTCTTGTTCCCTTGTTTGAGTTCCAGGAACTCCTTTCACTTCGAGTCCAAAAATCGTTGGCTAATATATTTCTTCCTAAACTTTTCTTAGAAGAAATCCCAAGTAATATTTTCTTTCGGCACTACCGAGGATACGGTCTTCCACCAATTGTATGCAGTGTCCTTCAAAAGGGACACATCACACTTCAAACATTCCTCGGGTGTGCATGACAAATCACCTAGCACCCGTGTAGTATTTTTGAGCCAGAACTCGGCTCTTTCAACGTCATCATCAACTTTAGCTCTGAATTCCTCAGCCCCATACTTTCTAAGCTTATCTACAGGGGCTTTACCGACTCTCACCGGTGCCATACCTCGTGGCATATCCTCATCAGGTTGGTTAAGGGGCGAGGAGGTCTTGGTATATTGGGGCGATTTCTCAGATAATCCCCAAACCATTCATCCATCATATCAAAGAAGGCAGCTCAGGCATCTTCTTGACCTTTCGACATCAGCCTTCTACTGCTACTAGATATAACTCACTGTATGGAAGCTGGAGCATGGCTCTTGGCTCCCTCGGACTCATCTTGTGCTTGATTGGAAGACATTCACTATATTTTAAACAATTTAAACAATTAGGAGATGTCACACTATCAACATTCAAATAATGGCATGTATAGCGAACTTTAACATCCTCTATGGTAGTCCTAAAATCGACTAAACAGTAGCTCTGATACCAATAAATGTAACACTTCTCACCAGTACCCGACACCGGGATAGGGTTCTAGGCATTACCAGGACTTTACGTTTCGAAACATACCAAATTGGGTCACCAAGTTTTACTCAAATTTTAAACTTTTCATCCACGAACAAATCGTCCCTTATATCGGCCTTCGACGCCTATAACATACGTAGAGGCAGTGCGAGACAAATTCAGGTACGTTCGATAAACCTTGGGCTCCTTAGGAAATTTTTTCCTTATCAAAAAGTGTTACACGCCCGTGTGACATGGGGCACACCCATGCCCTTAAGCCATGGGCAACACTGGCTTATCAACATGGCCATGGCATACACTCGTGCTGCCTACCCGTGGACGACACTGTCTTTTTAACACGGCCATGGTGCACACCCGTGTGGCCTACCCGTGTACAACTTTGAGCTAAAATCTTAAATGCAGGGGACACACGACCATAGCACACACCCATGGGAGGGAACCGTGTGTCACACACGGCCTAGACACACGCCTGTGTGTCTAACCATGTGGACCCTAATAGGCTATTTTCCAAGCCTTTAGTCACCCCTTTCTACTACTTGTACTTAGTGGTTACCAGATTCAAAGTAAAACACAATTATACACTTGTAAATAATCTTGATTAAACTAGATGTATGGAAACCTCATATCATTGGTTTCATACATGATAGGTTATTTCCCACTTAGTGTTTATGGGTTCCCATGTCACTTTAATTCATCCTAAATTGGCTCGCTTATGTGACTCATTGCCATTTGGTAACGACCCATCACTTGTAAATAAAACTATGCATAAATTCGTAGGTCATAGCCTACTTCAATTAAGCCAATTTTCGGGGCCATATACAAAGAAATAAACATATTTTTACATGCCTTCATTTGGCAAATCAAATGACACATATAACAAAATACTCAAAAATACTATACATGTCATTGAACAAAACAAACAATGTCTTTATACCAAAGCTTGTCTAGTTGATAGTGTGTTAACTCTCCAATCGTCTTCCAATCCTTTCGAGTCCTCGAGCTCTGTAAGACAGGGAAAAAGAGAGGGGTAAGAATTTACATGCTTAGTAAGCTCGAATAACCGAAAAGTAAACTTACTGAGTAATTAACATACATCCATATTTAAATCATGACATCATCAATTATGAAACAATTCCCTATCACATGCACTCAATCAAAGAGTTAGTTACATAACAAAGCATCATGTAATTTATGTAGATGAGCTCATAATTCATCATCTTATTGACATACATCATATTAATCCCATTCAGTTTCTAGGAAATCTCGATGGAATACCCATTATCCGTCAATTCTTATGAATGATCATTTCACATATATGCACTCCTGCGAATCTCACATCTCATGGCAGGATTACTAGTCCAGGCTAAATCCCCCATATCATAAACTCATAAGGTGATGTCAGGATTACCAGTCCAGGCTAAATCCCTTATAATGACAAATACCTTTAATGAGCTCAGATCTGAATTACCAGTCTAGGCTAAATTCAGACCCTAATCAGATTACCCGTCCGGGTTAAATCCATAATGCACACATATTCTTCGGGAGGCTTGATCATTCAAGGAACACCCGTCCGGGCGAGTCTATTACTATGTAAAAGAAACAGAGCAAGTAAAGGAACTCTATATTTTGAGATATTTATATTTGTGTGTGACTCGCTCAGAATGGCTATGTGATCCCCTGTTCTAACTTTGAAAAATCAGTAAAAATTGTACAAAACAAATTAAGAAATATAGTTTATATTTATAGATTTTTTATTGAGTCTAATTTTAAATGAAACAGATTTCAAGGCTATTTTAATTGTGTACTGGGAGAAATTCAATTCGTAGTGAACAGAGGTCAGATCAGTCGAGCTATATAACAGGGGAAAGTTTAACTAATAAACTGTACTAATTGGCTGGACTAAAAATTCTAGAAAAATTTTAGTAAGAATTGATATGAGTCTAGTTTCAGGAAAATTTTATGGATTTGAATTTTGAGTTTTTTAACTCGAGTTATGATTTATTTAGTGAATATGACGCAGGAGAGACAGCTTGACCAAAGTGGAGTAAATAGTAAAATTTAAAAGTAGATACACTTGAGTTATTGTGTAAACACATTAAATTCTTTATTCATTATTTATATACTTGCTTACTAAGCTATAAGCTTACTTTCTCTTCTCTCTTTTGTCTTATAGTGTCGTCCAACTTGCACATGAGTCAGGGATCGTTGAAGATCTGCCTACACTATCAATACTTTTGGGTATTTGAACTGAACATTTTGAATTATGGCATGTATAGTAGACTTAGTTATTTTGTTACATGTCATAATTGTCTAGGTTTAAAATATTAACTATAGTATCTGACCGATTATTTTGTACGAAGCCTTTGAAATTGGCTAGTATTGTTATAGGCATATGTTATAATGATTCATGATCTAATTGCACGCCATATTTTTGTCTCGGTTTTATTTAATAGTATGTACTATGATTTGTTAATACCGCGTACCCTATTCCAGCGACGGATACGGGTAAGGGGTGTTACAGGGTGGGTGTTTCAAACCCCACATGGTGTGTAGGGATGGTCGGAGATGGTGTGTGGAGGATGGGGGTAGGCTTCTGATATCTGATTTGCATATCTGTAACTATATATGTATCTGAAAGGGGCTCAAGCCCGAATCCATGTTTGTCTGATTCTGATTTTTCTGTTTTATGCATGCTTAATTCTGTGGGGTTACACACTGAGTTTATGTAAACTCACTCCTTTCTGTTTAATCTATACAGGATCCACAGATTTAGGTAGATCGGTGCAGCGGAGGACTCAACGATGACCACTCGCCATAAACTGTTATTTTGCTTTATAGTTTAAATTAGATTTTGGCTTTTAATTTGAGAGGTTGTATTTTCTAGGACTTTGGACTCTTTAAAACTGTTTGGGCTTTTAGATTTAAACTGTTTAGTCGATGATGGTTTCACTTAAACACATGTTTTCTAAAATCTTGAACTGTTTTCTAAACACAACTGTTTTACAAGCTTCCGTTACAAATACGTTTTATCTCTAAATGATTTAAAGAAAGAGAGCTTTGAAATTAATAATAGTGATTAAGGCTAAATAAACTAGAACGAGGTTTCTAATTTAATGACAACAGTTTTCTTTTCAACTTATTTCATTTGACACTTCCGGATTCGTCCATAACGTCTAGGCCAGGTTTGGGGCGTTACATGTTGAGTGGTGAGACTGAAAGGGTTTCTTTATATCTAGGAAGAGACCAGGAGGGTGACTTAGGTGGTAATCCTTAGTGATGATAAACTAGGAGGGTAGTCACAGCTAAGAGAGATAAATAATTCAATCTAGGGCAAGTTATTCTTTAATTAGATCATTAAAGATTTAGTCAACCATAGGCTAGAAGCTCGCATTGTCAACATTAGGAATAAGAAAGTTCATTAGGTTAATTATAGGTTAACTAGTTTTATTAATATTTTTGTTTGGATTAATACTACTAATTTGTGACTCAATTAGATTAGTAATTATTTTCTATAATTTATTTAATATTAATTTCTCCAATCAGCATTCCCTTGGGTATGATCCTTGGAATACTTCTCAATATTTTATTGTACACTTTACTATATTACAATTTGACCCATATGCTTACGGACACCGCCTATTTAATTTAATATAATTTTAGTATGATATTGTACTATAAATGATAACACGTTTATAGGTAGTCAACAACGACACCAACAACTTGACCACCTCCAAACGTGCTAACGTTTGACTATAAATAACTACACCAAAAGTATAAGAAACTAAGCAGCGGTGTTCTTAAGTATATGGGTCAAATTGTACTATAATAATGTGTTACAATGGAACATAGGGAAGTATTTTGAGGATCATACCCAAGGAAGGATGGATTAATTCTATTGAAAAATCTCTTTATAATAATAAGTCTAAATAGTAATAATTAAATCCTATAATAAGATAGATCATAAAAGAGGTTAATATCGAAAACTAAATACTAAAGTAAATAACAACAAATAAACATAAATGATGAAACCAATGAAACCAATCAGGAATATTAACTAGTTTCAAGGGTTGTAATTAACTTCGGATTAGGGTTTTAAGGTGGATTAGCTATTAACTAACCAATTATTACCTCTCAGCCTCACTTTTTCGACCAGGATAAATTACGTTTTACTCGAAAAACTTATCTCTAAATCTTGTTTAACCTTTGATTACTTCCTATGCTTGTCAAGCCTGGGGTTTAAGAACACATAATTTATACAAACTAATTCTAGAGGAAACCCTTAATCCTCATTGATAACCTCCCCATATCCGGCGATCATCAGCCATGGGTCCATGTACGAGGAACGAATCAGATTGAAACAAGGGTTGAAAAATATACCTTTCAAAATTGAAGAACGACGAATAACATTGTTGATAGGATCCCCTTCAGAGATGTCGATTCCAAGCTGCAATAGTAACATCTTGGCCTCTATGTAATCCACCCAGTCAAAGTCAACAATAACCTCTTGAACTTTTCAAAGAGTATTTTTAAAAATGGTTGCTAGACCCATTAAGGGATTTTTTTTCCTTTTATTTTCTTTGATATCATATATCACAAAAAAGGGATTATTCCCTTATTATTAGAGAAACAAGTGGAAAGTTAAGAAAAAAAATATTATTTTCAAAAGAATATCACTTTGCATGCCCTTTTATATTTTGACCAGAATAATTATTATAACTGTTTATATTAATAATTTCGGTAAATTATATACAACTAATATTATTATATGAATCAAATTTATATATTAATTTTGTTCTCTATTTGTGTACAACAAGTTTGTACATATAATGTGTTCAATATTTAACCATCAAATTAAATTAATTCAATAATTAATTTTATTTGAATTAATTTAATTTATGTGACAACTAAATACAATACCAAATGTATTTGGATCATGTTCGCTTCAACTATAGGATGTGGCACTATAGGCTCTTGTAACGTTAGTATTAATACTATAGCATTTCTTATATTACAAGCAATGAATGACATCTAGAAATGCATCATTGCTACCCAAGTTACAAGAAGTTGTGATTCGACATAACCTTTCTGTGATAATTTTTTTCATGTATTATATTCTTTCATCCTAAATATCTAGATTGGACCCAAGTCATGGAAATAGTCCAATCTCATATTTCTTGATATTCTGAATAAACTATAATAAACAAATAAGTATGATATCTCATATCAACTTATTCAAGCATGGCTATGCATTTCTAGTTATACTTCATCAAGAGGCCTAAGATATTGCTCCCATTATGTAAGAGGGACAAATTATATCTTGATCAATCATCTCCCACTACATAGATTGTGGAATACCCAACATTAGTCTTTATAGTATATCTTGCTATGGTAGATGTTTGATTGTGTCAGAATATACAACTTACGATGTTAGGAAAATGATGATCTCAAGTCTGAAGATCATATACATAGTTATCACTATAAGTAATGTTGTGACTAGTACATAATAACCCAAGAAACATACTCATAGCGGGTCATTCCAGTATGTTGTTCTCTAACACATACTTATGTATCGATTTTGACATCTCTATGTCAATGAAAACACTTTGTCATCAATAAACCACATATTAGTCTAAATGCATTATCATTATCCAAGCCTACAATAATACTTGACTAAGGACCTTTTAAGAATAATCAGATTATTCTCAGGACTTTACTATTAACCAATTTATTTATACACACAAAAAAAGAAACTGAAATAACAATGGCAATGCCTTATATTAACAAATAAGGTAAAATGAGTATGTGATTACAATAATCTCATGATTGGTCTTTGGGCATACTCTAACACCATCCACTCATTAATCTCCCCTAAAGGGATTAGCTACTTGTTGAGACCATTTTTAAGCTGTGTTTTGGAAAATGGGAATCGACTTTAAGAAAAAACGAAAACGGGAGTCGCCACCAATCTTTTTAGGTGTGATTGGATCACCTTATAAAATGTTTTGTTTTAAAACATTAATTTTGGTCTACGAAAGTCGAGAAAACGGATTCGGGAGTCGGTTACGTACGAGGAAGGGTTAGCACCCTCGTAACGCCCAAAAATTGGTACCTAATTGATTATCAAATGTCTTTAATGTCGGGAGTTTAAAATTTTTAAGATGCAATCCTCTTTAGAATATTTTGATTTAAAAAATTTAGGTTCGCTTATTTCAAACGAGTCAAAAATATTACATCCAGTAAGTTAGGAAGCAGCATTTTAAAACTTTTGAAGCTAAGCTTGTCTTTTGAAAATTTCTATTTCGAAACTACAAAACATCATATCCAGTAAGTTAGGACACCATGTTTTGAAATTCCCAAAATAATTGTTTGTATTTTGAAAATTTCAAAAAATACTTAGAAGGATTCTAGACTATTGAAATCAATGAGAAAAGTTGCAACCCAGTAAGTTAGGGCACTACTTTTCTCGAAGCTTCCGAATACCAAACATTGCCTTTTTATTTTTTTATTTTTGAAAACTTGGAATCTCGTTTTTAAATTGATGCATAAGGAATCATATTACATTATAAATCATGCATGATAACATATTTTCGTAACATGTAAATAAAACATGCATTTAAACAATATGATAGTAATATCATAAAGATCATACGTTAGATACATATTAAAAAATAATAAATATAGCAAATCTTAACAACATATGTACAAAGATATACATAGAATATATTGAAGATGAATAAGCAAAACATACAAACATACAAAGTAATAGTTAATTTAAAAAACGATGCATACTATACAATTAGACATATAAATACATATACAAAACATATGTGATAATATATAATAATAATAATAATAATAATAATGTAGTAACATATATATATCAAACAAACAATATTTAATAACATTACGAAACTAGCATAAAATATAACAATATATATATAAAAGATTTAATACGTTTTAAAATATAAAATAAAGTAAGTAATTATTTTAAAAAATATACAAAGTAAGTTAAAAAGTAAAATGTTTAAATAAAAAATAAATACGATATTTTAAAAAATGGATATTAAAATAATATAGATATAAAGAAATGATTTAAAAAAATAATTAATGCTTTGTAAATAGATAAAGAAAAAGTAATTTATGAAATATAATAAAATAATATATATGTAAAAGTAATGAAACAAAACTTTATATAAAAAATATTTTGAAATATCATATAATATGTATGTATAAATGTAAAATAATACATAATAATATATGATAATAGTATACAAGTTTTAAAATAATACTTATAATATATAAAATAATATATGAAAAGTAATAATAGAGAAAAATAAAACAATTTTTATATTTATAAAAGATTTAGAATAAAATAAATTACGAAAAATAATGAATGAAATAATATTATTAAAATAATTTAAAAAAAGGTTTAAGATAAATATATATATACAAAATATTGAAATATATAATAATAATCTAAAAGAAATAAAGTTAAAATAAAAAAATAAAATTTAGAAAGGATTAAATTAAAATAGAAATAAAAATACAGATGAAAATTCGGAATTTAAAAAATAAAAAAAGGGTCAAATTAAAATGTGCGCACAAGGAGGGGGATTAAAACGGAAAATTTTCCCTTTTTAGAACGACGTCGTTTATGTGCTTTCCTTTTTTTAAAGAGCTCAAGGACCAAATTAAAATAAAAACAAAACATTTAAGCGAAATTAAAAGATAAAATAAAACTAATTTTAAAGCATAAAAATGCGGAAGGACCAATTGGGAATTAACCCAATCCTCAAAAACACGCGGATCCTCCCCGGGTAATCGGGTCAACACGTGGATCCTCTGTGACACCCTTAATTTGACCCTAGTCGAAAGTGGTTTTGGAACCCCAAAATCGAGTCACAAAAATAATTAGATGTTATATTCTGTGCTTATTGTATGTGGAATTTGTATGTGTGAATATTTCGTGCCTTGATTTTATCAAGGCGGTGTTAATTTATAAGAAAGGACACATGTGATAAGACTTGAAAATGTGATAGGTGAAATTTAAAGTGGCCAAATAATGTATGAGTTATTGGCATGAGGGACTTGCATGTCAAATGGACCACTTTTAATTAGTGGCCGGCCATAATGATAGTTGATAGATATTATATACATTTTATTTTAGCATGATAATAGTTAATGGCTTTATATTATGGAAGAAAGAATAATTAAAAGAAGGAAAGAGTGATAGAAACAAGGTGTGTTCATCTTTCTTTTCCCTATTGCCGTAACTAGTGAAAGAAAAAAGGAGAAGAAGAAGCCAAGGCATTCGGCCATGGTTAGTTCATAAATCAAAGGTATGTTAATGTGATTTTTATGTAATTGTTTATGAAATTAAATTGATAAGTGTATTGTATAGTTAACCCATGGTTTAAATTCATGAATTATTGAACATATGTGCATTCGGCAATTTCTTAAATTGTGATAATTTGATAGCTTTTGGAAGGTGTTGTTTAGATGTTAAATTTGCTTGTATAATGGCCGAATGAGTGTAATGTTAATGAATTGATGGAGTTGTGAGTGTATAAATTTCCTTAGTTGAGGCAAAGCATGTATTCGGCCATGTGAGTAAAATGTTAGATTTTGAACTTTTGAAGCTTTAAATTATAAATGGTTATTAGATGAGCACTAAGCTTGTTAATCTTTGTTTGTGAAGTTGTCAATTGATATCTTAATTAGGGAATTGAATATTGTTTATAATTTGAGGTTATTGAAAGTCGAAATAGATGATAAATAACGGTCGGCTATTGTGTTTTTGTGAATATATATATGCTGAATGTAGTCTTGGATAAGTAAATTTTGATGTATTAGATTGGTAACATGGTTTTGCCGATTGTGAAAATGTGATAAAGGTGCCAAGAAATAATTTAGTAAAGTAAATTGAAATGAAGTTTTGCTAAATGTGTTTATTGGTGTGTGAAAATTTGAATTGTAACGTTAAATCGTTAGTATGTGTTCTATGACTTCCGAATGTGAATTAAGGTAAATAATATGGAGAAGGATGAGTTGAGTTGTAAAATTTATGTATATGAATTAGTGGTTAATGGACAATCGGTCAAAGTGGTTAATATGCATTTGTATACGTTATAATGGCCGATTGTAATCAAGAATAAAGATGTGAATGAATGGTTGTTAATGAGTTGTCGTATGTTTCTTATTAAGAAAAATTATTAATGTTTGAATCTAAATAAATTAGTTAAGTAATTAAACAAACCAATTTATTTTACCTAGCTCAAGAGCGAAAGGAACTTAACTCGGAAAAAGGGAAAAGCGAAACAAATGGAATAGTCGATTCGTAGTTGTCCGACGACATTTAAGGTAAGTTCTTAAGTATTTGAGTTTGATTCCCTTGTAAGTCTTAAGTTTTAAAATGGGATGAATATGAATTATGTATATACGTTAAGGTCAATGACTTTTCTAAATGACGGCATATATGATATTATGTTTTAAATATGTGAATGAGAACTTTACAGAGTAAATTGTATAAATCTGCTAGGGACAGCAGCAGTAGCGTGTTTTGGAAAAATTACCATAAATTGTGGGAGTTGAGTTAAAAGCTGGATAAATTATGTAATTAAAGCTTGACGCGTCTAGTTTCGTATAAAAGAAATCGTGTAAGTAAAGGGGTTGCCGATAATGAGATTTTCAAAGTTGTGTGAGACAGAGTCAGAATGGCTCCGAAATCCTCTGTTTAGTATTTGGAAAATCATTATAAATCGTACAAAAATGATTATAAGATAAAATTTTATGCTTAGACTCCTTAATGAGTCTAGTTTCAAACAAAATAAACGAAAACATATTTTGAATTCTGTACAATGAGAAATTAAATTCTTAGTGAAGAGTAGTCAGAGTAGTCAAGCAGTAAAATAGGGGAAACTTTAAGAAAAATATGGTATTGATTGGCCAAACTAAAAATTCTGAAAATTTTGTGGATAGAGGATATACGAGTCTATTTTCAGGGAAAATTAACGGCACATAATTTGGAATCTCGTAGCCCTAGTTACAAATAATTTAACGACTATTGCTCTGGAAAACAACTTGTAGAGAAATTGTGGTCATGTTGTAAACATGGATAAAACTTGTTTTAGTTGCTCATCAGCTATTGATTAAACCCATACGTGAATTCTAAATTGTGATGTTATAAAATGATATATGAGTGTTAGATGGATCTTTGATATTCAAATTTGTGAAGTTGTAAGTTTATAAGTATTCGAATGTGAAATGATAGTATGGCTTGAAATTGAATTATTCATCGGAAAATGACAGATGTAGATTCAACCAAGACAAAGTGTATACATGAAAGTATATGTGGTATGTGAAGTATATTTGGATAATTGTGATGTGAATACATGAAAAAAATTTTATATTTTGATTTAGGATCCAATGTGATGAATGTGAAAGTGTATGTATGTGATAAGGCCGAATGGCCAATGTGATGAATGTGAAAGTGTATGTATATGTGATAAGGCCGAATGGCCAATGTGATGAATGTGAAAGTGTATGTATATGTGATAAGGCCGAATGGCCAATGTGATGAATGTGAAAGTGTATGTATATGTGATAAGGCCGAATGGCCAATGTGATGGAAGTGGAAGTGTATAACTGTGATAAGTGCCGAAGAACATTTGTGTCAGTACTGTATCCGGGTTAAAACCCCGCAGGCTTTATGCGAGAATATTATCCTGATTAATGTCCGTAGGCTTCGTGCTCGTACTATATCCGAGCTTTAAAGACCCGACGGCTAAATGCTAGGATTCAAGTAAGACTTTGATATTGAGTATCTGCAATAAGTTACCATCAAATAAGTATTATGTATTCAAGATGTTCAGGTACGTATTACTTACTCATCGGTGGAGTGATTTCGAGGTGAATTATCAGTATCAAAGAGGTAGGTAAATGTGATTAATATTATAGCTCCAAATATGAGAATGGTCTAATTGGTAATGGTATGCTTGTATAATGAAGTATGTGATGAAATATTCTTATGTATTAGTGCATATTCGGCCCAAAAGCCTTATGATTTGAGTATGGGTTGGGTTCAGCTAGATGTGCCAGTACAAGGTAAGGATTATGTTTTGTAAGCTTACGTATATGTGATAAGGAATATGTTTGGTTCTTTATGTGCCTACGGTAATTTAGTACTTGTCATGTTGAAATACTTAATAATATGGATCTGATTATGAACAAGTGGAAAGGATTATTAAAATTTGAAAATTGATGAAGAATGTGCTTTGGAAATATCTGACCATCTAGGTCATTATTATTCGAAAGTATATAGGTGACAGCCAAGTGATGCGTTTATTGATATTGTAGTTCGAGATGAAGCTCTAGATTAACTTCATCGAACAGTTGAAATGAATGACCAATGATAGTGAATGAGAACACTTTGTTTTGCTCAAAACTTACTAAGCTTACAAAAGCTTACTCTGTTCGATCATGTTTTGGTTTATAGGTTGTGGATTCTGACTACCAGTTCGGGGATCATCAGCGCTTCGTCACACTATCTACCATTACGGCAACTATGTAATTAGACTTAGCTTATGGCATGTATAGGATAGACAATATAGTAGAATGATATTTTGACTATTGTATATAAGCCATATGAAAATGGCATCTTTTGAATGTTTACTTATAGAATTTTATTCTTCTGATCTGATTCCTAATTTCTGGTAACGCCTCATCCTATTCCGGCAACAGTTACGGGATAGGGGTGTTACATCCTCTGTTGAAACGACGCCGTTTTAATGCTTATTGAACTAAGCTAAAATGACGTCGTATTTAAGGGGCTATATAAGCCAATTTCTGAGCTTCAAAATCATTTTTGCACCCGGTTTTAAAAAAAACAAAGGAAATCCTCTAAAAGAGGACTTGGGGGCTGGTCTTGGAGTGCCGTCGTGCCTATATCCAGGGTTCGCACACGCTCACGCGCCCCCATCTACGCCATCACACACGGTGGTCAGAAATCGAAAAATCTCCTTTTTCCCATGCGAATCTAAACAGTACGTTTTCCTTTTCTTTTTATTGTTCGCAATATATATATTTTTAAAAAATATTCACCTTTGTGTATCTCGATCGACTGTGGTACTCTATTCTGTATATATGTAAAAATAAGCTTTTTTATTGAATCTGTGTACCTCTTCCAAAAACATAAGAATCCCCATTTTACATTGTCTTTTACATTCATTTATACTGTTTACAAATAAATTACAAAAAATTAGTCCCCGATTCTGATTGGCTTGATTGCTTGCTTCTTTCCTTTTCTTGCAGGTTAACAGCGCAATCCTCAGCGGTGGGGCATGATCTATGCACCGATTGCGGTGTGACATGGGGCCTGGAACCATGGTGCTGATGGAGGGTAGTTGAAACGACAGAGGTTGAAGAGGCATGACCCTTAGGCTTATTGCGGCGCGAACCCTAGCTAGGGTTTCTCAGCTATTGAAAATAGGTTGGGCCAATTGGGCCTTGTACGTTTTGGACCTGGGTGTAATGGGTACCGAGTTTTAGGTAGTTTAGCTGGGTTATAGGTAATTTAGCTGGGTTTTAGGCATTTGGGTTTTGTCAGGCTTTAAAGCCTATTTATTGTAAATGGACTTTATTAATGGACTTTTATTTATTAATTTAATTCTTGCAAGCCCAGGTAAATTTGGGCTATTACAGCTGCCCCTCTTTGCTCATTGCTGTGTAATAGGAATCGAGCAAAGACTATAAAAAGACCAAATTTGCCCGGTCTGGTTAAGTTTCAAAATCTTGATCTTCATCTTCCCCAAAGGTATCCCGATGTCTTCAGGAGTGTCAAATTGGCTATCTTCAACTTGTTCCCTATAAACACAGGGATGCCATGCTGAAATCTTCGATCTGCTTCGCTATAATCACAGGAGTGTTAGATCTTCTATCTTCGATTTGTTCCCTATAAACACAGGGATGCCAAATCTTCTATCTTCAACTTGTTCCCTATAAACACAGGGATGCCATGCTGAAATCTTCGATCTACTTCGCTGTAAGCACAGGAATGTCTGATCTGCTATCTTCGATCTGTTCCCTATAAACACAGGGATGCCAAATTTGCTATCTTCAACTTGTTCCCTATAAATATAGGGATGCCATGCTAAAATCTTCGATCTGCTTCGCTGTAAGCACAGGAGTGTCAGATCTACTATCTTCGATCTGTTCCCTATAAAAACAAGGATGCCAAATCTGCTATCTTCAACTTATTCCCTATAAACACAGGGATGCCATGCTAAAATCTTCGATCTGCTTCACTGTAAGCACATGAATGTCAGATCTGCTATCTTCGATCTGTTCCCTATAAACACAGGGATGCCAAATATGCTATCCTCAACTTGTTCCCTATAAACACAGGGATGCCATGCTAAAATCTTCAATCTGCTTCATTGTAAGCACAGGAGTGTCAGATCTGCTATCTTCGATCTGTTCCCTATAAACACAGGGATGCCAAATTTGCTATCTTCAACTTGTTCCCTATAAATATAGGGATGCCATGCTAAAATCTTCAATCTGCTTCGCTGTAAGCACAGGAGTGTCAGATCTACTATCTTCGATCTGTTCCCTATAAAAACAAGGATGCCAAATCTGCTATCTTCAACTTATTCCCTATAAACACAGGGATGCCATGCTAAAATCTTCGATCTGCTTCACTGTAAGCACATGAATGTCAGATCTGCTATCTTCGATCTGTTCCCTATAAACACAGGGATGCCAAATCTGCTATCCTCAACTTGTTCCCTATAAACACAGGGATGCCATGCTAAAATCTTCAATCTGCTTCATTGTAAGCACAGGAGTGTCAGATCTGCTATCTTCGATCTGTTCCCTATAAACACAGGGATGCCAAATCTGCTATCTTCAACTTGTTCCCTATAAACATAGGGATGCCATGCTAAAATCTTCGATCTGCTTCACTGTAAGCACAGGAATGTCAGATCTGCTATCTTCGATCTGTTCCCTATAAACACAGGGATGCCAAATCTGCTATTCTCAACTTGTTCCCTATAAACACAGGGATGCCATGCTGAAATCTTCGATCTGCTTCGCTGTAAGCACAGGAGTGTCAGATCTGCTATCTTCGATCTGTTCCCTATAATCACAAGGATACCAAATCTGCTATTCTCAACTTGTTCCCTATAAACACAGGGATGCTAAGCTGAAATCTTCGATCTGCTTCGCTGTAAGCATAGGAGTGTCAGATCTGCTATCTTCGATCTGTTCCCTATAAACACAAGGATGCCAAATCTGCTATCTTCGATTTGTTCCCTATAAACACAGGGATGTCAAATCTGCTATCTTCAATTTGTTCCCTATAAACACAGGGATGCCATGCTGAAATCTTCAATCTGCTTCGCTGTAAGCACAGGAGTGCCAGATCTGCTATCTTCGATCTGTTCCCTATAAACACAAGGATGCCAAATCCGCTATCTTCGATTTGTTCCCTATAAACACAGGGATGCCAAATCTGCTATTTTCAACTTGTTCCCTATAAACACAGGGATGTCATGCTGAAATCTTCGATCTGTTTCGCTGTAAGCACAGGAGTATCAGATCTGCTATACTTTAACCTGTTACCCCACTGCTTAGGGGATTAAGGTGCTGAATTTTGTAATTTTCAATCAATCTTGCTACATTGTCCACTGGGGAATCCACCTGTAGAATTGATTTCTTGGAATTTATGCTTATGCCAAATAATTAAGATGCCATGATCGAAATGAGTCAAATGCTCCTAATTAGACATATTATAATGCAAAATGTTTATGAAAATGATTCCTATTTCGGACGTCATCCCTCATTCCTTCATCGAAGTTTATCCATACTTCTCTCAAAGTCTCATTCCTACTCAGCTTGTGGATTTGTACCATTCTTCAAATGCTATGACCCATCAAAGATATGTGTAAGATAATCCTCTCTTAGGATCGAATCGTTTGATTTGTTCAATCACCATTTAGACTGAAGAAGAAATTTCAGTTTCCCCGAGTACATCCGACCCTCACATATGGGAATTCCTTAAACAATTATCTTATTTCAGTTTCTTGTATTATCTACAAATTTCCAGAGTAATATGCAAAACTTCATTTATAAAGATATTTTAGTTCATCTATCATTATTTCAATGCAACATGCTTTATGAATAATGGGAGACAAATAAATTGATCATGAGGATAATTAGATTTGGACAAATTATTGGAAGGAATGCAAAAAGATTAAACTGAGAACATATCTTTGTGAAGAAAAAGAATCCAAAGATAGTAAATAGGACAGAAATCAGATGCCCTAGATATCGCCGCTTGAGTGTCTATACACCAGCTCCATGAAGACTTTCTTGATTCCAACATGTGTTTAAAAGATCCAAAGTAATTCGTTGATGCCTCGATATGTAACATACTTCACTTCTCATTGAATCCAGTATAGCAAGGTCACTGCATGACTTTCCAAATTTGAGCTGCCCTTTTGGGTTTTCAACTCAAAACCCCTTTGGTCTCAAGGCGCCCTTTGCGGGTTTTCACCTTGGCCTCTCCATTTTTCCTTTTTTCTTTTTCTTTTTTTTGAAATAGAAGTCCTAAAGTGCCCTTTGCGGGTTTTCACCTTGGCTTCCCTTCTCCTTCAGACAAAGTACTCCTTGACCAAGTCCGAATTCACTGGATCAGATAAATTCTTCTTATCCATTTCTTGTCAAAATTAGTGCACCTCTAGAGAAAGCCCTCTTCGCAACATATGGCCCTTCCCAATTTGGCATCCTTTTGCATGGGAAGGATCTCTTTCAGCACAAGGTTTCCTTTATGAAATTCTTTTGGACTAACCTTCTTTGTCATAAGTCTATGTCATCCATTCTTGGTACATTTGCTTAGGATGAATACTTCAAAGCTTTGACGAAAAATCTTGATTCATAAACCCATGAGAAAGGGATTGCCCAAGCAGCAGTCCTGGCTGTTGTTTGTCAAACCCTACAAAAAGATGGTTCAATAATTCTCAATAGACAAAAAGGAAGTTGCTGACTCTATCCTTCAACCTAGAAAGCTGAAGTACAGAGATTACTCCCGGAGCATACATCCCTCCATGACTCGGTAATGTTTCTGAAGCATCCCTTATCTTCATAAATTGCCCCCAACTGTGAAGCTGCCAAATGAGCGTAGCAAATAGGAGCCACAAAAAATATGGCTGTGGTGCTCCTTTGATACATATAGGATAGAGAATGAACAAACTCTTGCAGATCATCAGCCGAAAACCCAGCCTGGTCTAAGAGAACATGATAGTGGGTCTACCTCGTGATTCCAATCATTCCAGCATGGGTACCAAGGTAAAAAACCATTGTTCTTTGGATGGCATACTTTGTTGTCAATGATAGTACCATGTAACACATTGTCAGGAGATCCCTGCTGAAAAAACTTGGTATGATGGTTTTTCGTACAATAATAACCATAATTTTTAGGGTTCCACTTCTCGTCAAGGAACTTGCAAGCCCCAATAACTTGATCAAAACTTGATTGAATTGAGACTCGCTAAATCCATCCCTGAAAATAATGATTTGATCAGGTTTCCTCTTCCCTGAACTTGTATAGAAGTCTAAGAGAGCTTCCTTCATGATACCGTCATCCACTTTGTCAGAAACTGGTTTTGAAGAAAGAATCTATCATTTTAAGCTTCAGGGACTGTGTACGGCCTGATGCCCCATAGCTGGAAATCAATGGCCACCGCCTGGAGTTAACCATCGCAGCTGTTGACGGCACATCAAACTGCTCAGGAAAGCCAAACAATGCACCCATTCCAAGGATGATGGTTGGAACCTTTGAAACAACTGGAATTGAAGGTGTTTGCCCCAGCGTAAGCATAGAGAGTGGGCGGTAGTTTCTTATGCCAATTTTTACCAGTCTCGGTCATCTTCTGTAATTTGTTTTTTCTTCTTTTTCTTTTCTTTTGGCAACCTTTGTTGTACTGTGGTATGACGCATTATCTTTGAAAAGACTGCAAACTTTTGGCATTGTACAATTATATATAATTTTTTTTTTTGAAATGGATGACTTTTGACTTTGTAATATTAGCATATGAAGCTATCTCGCCCTCTTAATGGAGTAGTTGACGTCCACAAAGATGAGTCATTATCAGCTTGAAACTTTTGACGAGCTCGGGCCCATAACATACATGCTCCATAAGTCTTGACTCCTTTAGATTTGGCATTCATTGTATAACTGATGCGATTCCTTTCCATGGTGGACCAACAGTGCCCCAAAACCTCATTTTATCCTAGCAATTGCAAATCCTCTTGCATGTGTCTTTGGACCACATTTTTGAATTCCCATAATAGTTCCAATTTCGTAATCTTTCCTTCCTCTAAGGCTATATTTCCTACCACCACTTCATGGGGTAAAAACCATTTTCAACAAATTTAGAAATAAGTCACAATTTCTGTCACCTTCAAAGTACTGAGATTCCTCTAAACACATATCGCACTCTAAAGGTACTTTGAATCTGTAGTATCGTTGCCCGTGTCATTGATATCTAGGGGTCTATGATAAGCACACAAAAGGATATACAAGGAATAAATGAATTCAAGAATGACTATTTACACGTTATGAATGAAGAAATTTGATGGAAATCCAAAAATAAAGAATGAGGGAACATTTGCTTGAATTAATCATGAAAGATATGTTTTATTGAAATAATGATGTCCGACCATGAGCCTATTTCACAAAAGAAATCTCATTACTCCTAGGCTTTAGAGCAATGAAAGTGTTCTGAATATTACTCTATATGATCTCTAAAAACTACAAGAGGTTCCTCTAGAGACTAATCGTTCAAAACATTTCCAGGTTTGTAAGGACGAATGCCTCACAGGTTTCTCTACTCAGGATCCAACACTACTAATCCTCTTCTTATTCTTCCATCTTTGACGGAGTCCTTTAATCATTTGCATTTACTCCCTTATCACCGTGATTTGGTAACGGGCTCTTTGTACCTGGGATATCATCAAACTTCACAATCCCTATCTCGAGGAGTCTTTCAACCGTCTTCTTGAAGGCAGTACAGTTTTCTATTGAATTCCCCGATACTCCCGCATGATAATCACATTGAGCGTTTGAATCATACCATTTGGGGTACGGGGGCTACAACGACTTTATATAATATGAAGACACCACATGTGAATCAAATAAACTTTGATATAACTCCTTATACGACATTGGGATTGGTGTAAATTGGAGCTTTTCAAAATTTTGCCTTACGCTTGATTCCTGCTTTGTCGAACCTTGTTGCCCCACTGTAGTTACCTTTGGTTGATTGACAGTTATTGACCTTAAGTGATCTTTATTGTATGAGCTCGTACTGTTCACTTCATTCTCCCTTTTCTTTGGAACTGACCTCTTGGTAGTTTCTCCAACTTCAATCTTGCCATCTCTTATGGCATTCTCAATCATCTCGCCCGCTATTACTATATCGGAAAAACTTTTAGTAGTATTCCCAATCATATGGATGATGAATGAGGCCTTCAAAGTATTAATGAAGAGCATTGTGGTTTCCTTTTCAAGGAGCGGTGGCTGAACTTGCATGGCCACTTCCCTCCACCTTTGTGCATATTGCCTAAAATTTCATTAGGCTTTTTCTCCATGTTTTGCAGTGTGATCCTATCTGGAGTCATGTCAGTCACGTGATTGTACTGCTGCATGAAGGCTTGTGCAAGATCCCTCCATGAACTTATTCTGGCCTGGCTCAGTCGATTGTACCACTTGGCTGCTGCTCCAACTAGACTATCTTGTAAACAATGTATCAGCAATTGGTCATTATTTACATATCCCGTCATGCATCTGCAAAACATCATAATGTGGGCCTCTGGGCAAGTAGTACCATTGTACTTCTCGAACTCCGGCATTTTGAACTTATGGGGAAGCACCAGATCTGGGACCAAACTCAAATCTTTGGCATTAATCCCATGATGCCCCTCAGCACTCTCAAATGTCTTGAACTTTTCCTCCAACCATCTGCAGCGTTCATCCAACTGCCTTGCAGCTTCAGCCCTCAAATCTTCCTTTTCCACCATATCTAGATCAGGAATGATTGGATTGGCAGAATTGTCACCCATATTGAATCCTAAACCAGTTTGGAAGTTCATGGGTACTCCAGTATTGACAGGCTCATTGTGAGGCCTTATCGTGACAGATGGCCTCCTAAGAAGTGCCTCAGTATGTGTTGGCACATGGAGTGGGGTGAAACCCGGAGGGGGATCCTCGCTATCCTCTCCAGTAATAGCCATAAGGGCCTTTCTTTTATCGGTGGCCCTCAAGAACTGAGCCATCTCGGCCATCATATTCTTCTGAGCCTCTAGCATTTGCTCCCTCATGTCATTTTGCATCTTGGCCAACTGCTCTTGCAATTGGTCTTGCATATCCTTCTGTAATTGCTCAAACCTTTGATCCATATTCTTGGTTTTCGCTCGAGTTTCGTACGGATGTGTAATTTCCAGATTTTCCTCTCTAACTTCTGTAGTAATTTTAACTAATTAGAGTCTTTCTATAATTTTGAATGCAAATGATGCAATGAAATGCTATGAGATGCAAATGCATGAATGCAAAAGGTATCGATCTCGATTCAATCTCATTTAGAAAACTTTATTTAGAAAAAGAATATCTTTACATATAAATGGATTACAAATACGCTTTCGCCCTAATGCCTAAAGTTTTAACAACAAAACAAACTCTTGGCCATGATCAGATTGCAGCTCATATTGGTATATGTCAGCCTGTGCCGCCAATGTCTGTAAATAATCAGCTGCCTCCTGAGTTTGAGCTACGACCTCACCTGTGGGGTAATCCGTGCAGCTAAAGGCACCTCCTCCAATACTTGTGAAGTTGTTCTGATTATTTTGAGATAGATTAGCGAACAGGTAGGTATCCCGTTCTGTAGTGGCACCCTTAAAATAATATTCTATATCCTCAATGTTTCTTGAGAGCTTTCAGATTTCTACCAACGCAGAGCATCCTGCCTCGGTACCTTCGCAGCATAGCTAATCTCTAAAGGTCTTTGTGTGATACGGTCTTTTTAATCGCTTTCTTTCACGCTTACTTGAGCTATCCAGGCCATCGGGGCTTACATTTCCATTGTTTCTGATAAGTACAACAGTAAACTCAAGCTTGTTGTTTGGTAGCGGTCCTATAGTAAACGAGCTTTTTACCATCATAGGCAAAATTCTTTCCATCCAACTCATTTTTGTAGGTCTCATGCACTCTATCAATCACTTTCCTTCCAATACCCTTACCATCCACATGACAACCGTCTTCATATGAAAGAGAAATGCTATAATGGTAGAAGTGTCCATCAATACTCCCACACTCACTTTGAATTGCTCATCTATCCTCCTGTCAAGCAAATACTGCAAGTCCCCTTAGTTATTGTAGAACAACTGCTTAGCTTCATTACTCCATTGATCCTATATTTCCTTTAACTCCTGGAGATTATTTTGCGCCACGCTGATGCGAATGTAACCCCATAATCCTGATGTGTTCAGCATTTCCTTTGACCATTTATGGACGTTAACATTGCCCTCCATTCTATCAAGAAGTCCGTTCTCCATAATAAAACTTTCTAACTTAGAAACTGACCGTGAATCAATACCTTTTAAATGCAAAATGACATGCACAAAAGAAAGAAAACAGTCAGTATCATATGATATTAATAAACACAAAGATAACCTAAGTATAATTCTATCTATATTGAGCTCTTACGGTTTTTCTATATGTGGTTTGTTTCTAAAGTTTGAGGTACCCGAACCAGTAGATTCCTCGATCTTCACCCATTATAGGCTTATTTGAATCGAGTTCAGTTCAGGGGAATACATTTCCCTATGGCTACACGGAGATGAAAATCTAACGAAACTATAGGTACGAATGTATCTCGAAAGTGATCCACTGTCCTGCACGGAGGCGAAAACCTCACGAAGGCGTAGCTTCTCACTCCCACTTAAGGGTGTGACCACAACGGTCATGCAAATGCAATGCGTATCAGGATATAGCAACACATGTAATAATACAAACACATGTAATGTAAAGAGGATTAAATTTTAAAATTTTTAATTTTCGACATTAAGACAAGAGATAATCCATTACATGGCTTGACTCTCTTATTAGTCCCCAGCGAAGTCGCCAAGCTGTCAAGACCATTTTTAAGCTGTGTTTTGGAAAATAGGAATCGACTTTAAGAAAAAACGAAAATGGGAGTCGCCACCAATCTTTTTAGGTGTGATTGGATCACCTTATAAAATGTTTTGTTTTAAAACATTAATTTTGGTCTACGAAAGTCGTGAAAATGGATTCGGGAATCGGTTACGTACGAGGAAGGGTTAGCACCCTCGTAACGCTCAAAAATTGGTACCTAATTGATTATCAAATGTCTTTAATGTCGGGAGTTGAAAATTTTTAAGATGCAATCCTCTTTAGAATATTTTGATTTGAAAAATTTAGGTTCGCTTATTTCAAACGAGTCAAAATATTACATCCAGTAAGTTAGGAAGCAGCATTTTAAAACTTTTGAAGTTAAGCTTGTCTTTTGAAAATTTCTATTTCGAAACTACAAAACATCATATCCAGTAAGTTAGGACACCATGTTTTGAAATTCCCAAAATAATTGTTTGTATTTTGAAAATTTCAAAAAATACTTAGAAGGATGCTAGACTATCGAAATCAATGAGAAAAGTTGCAACCCAGTAAGTTAGGGCACTACTTTTCTCGAAGCTTCCGAATACCAAACATTGCCTTTTTATTTTTGAAAACTTGGAATCTCGTTTTTAAATTGATGCATGAGGAATCAAATTACATTATAAATCATGCATGATAACATATTTTCGTAACAGGTAAATAAAACATGCATTTAAACAATATGATAGCAATATCATAAAGATCATACGTTAGATACATATTAAAAAATAATAAATATAGCAAATCTTAACAACATACGTACAAAGATATACATAGCATATATTGAAGACGAATAAGCAAAACATACAAACATACAAAGTAATAGTTAATTTAAAAAACGATGCATGCTATACAATTAGACATATAAATACATATACAAAACAAATGTGATAATATATAAAAATAATAATAATAATTTAGTAACATATATATATCAAACAAACAATACTTAATAACATTATGAAACTAGCATAAAATATAACAATATATATAAAAGATTTAATACGTTTTAAAATATAAAATAAAGTAAGTAATTATTTTAAAAAATATACAAAGAAGTTAAAAATTAAAATGTTTAAATAACAAATAAATACGATATTTTAAAAAAATGGATATTAAAATAATATAGATATAAAGAAATGATTTAAAAAATAATTAATTCTTTGTAAATAGATAAAGAAAAAGTAATTTATGAAATATAATAAAATAATATATATGTAAAAGTAATGAAACAAAACTTTATATAAAAAATATTTTGAAATATCATATAATATGTATGTATAAATGTAAAATAATACATAATAATATATGATAATAGTATACAAGTTTTAAAATAATACTTATAATATATAAAATAATATATGAAAAGCAATAATAGAGAAAAATAAAACAATTTTTATATTTATAAAAGATTTAGAATAAAATAAATAATATATACGAAAAATAATGAATGAAATAATATTATTAAAATAATTTAAAAAAAGGTTTAAGATAAATACATATATACAAAATATTGAAATATATAATAATAATCTAAAAGAAATAAAGTTAAAATAAAAAAATAAAATTTAGAAAGGATTAAATTAAAATAGAAATAAAAATACAGATGAAAATTCAGAATTTAAAAAATAAAAAAATGGTCAAATTAAAATGTGCGCACAATGAGGGGGATTAAAATGGAAAATATCCCCTTTTTAGAACGACGTCGTTTATGTGCTTTCCTTTTTTTTAAAGAGCTCAAGGACCAAATTAAAATAAAAACAAAACATTTGAGCAAAATTAAAAGATAAATTAAACCTAATTTTAAAGGATAAAAATACGGAAGGACCAATTGGGTAATTAACCCAATCCTCAAAAACGCGCGGATCCTCCCCGGGTAATCCGGTCAACGCGCGGATCCTCTGTTGAAACGATGCTGTTTTAATGCTTATTGAACTAAGCCAAAACGACGTCGTACTTAAGGGGCTATATAAGCCAATTTCTGAGCTTCAAAATCATTTTTGCACCCGGTTTAAAAAAAACAAAGGAAATTCTCTGAAAGAGGACTTCGGGGCTGGTCTTGGAGTGCCGTCGTGCCTATGTCCAGGGGTTCGCACACGCTCACGCGCCCCCGTCTACGCCATTACACACAATGATCAGAAACCGGAAAATCTCCTTTTTCCCACGCGAATCTGAACGGTACGTTTTCCTTTTCTTTTTATTGTTCTCAATATATATATTTTTAAAAAATATTCACCTTTGTGTATCTCGATCGACTGTGGTACTCTCTTCTGTATATATGTAAAAATAAGCTTTTTTATTGAATCTGTGTACCTCTTCCAAAAACGTAAGAATCCTCATTTTACATTGTCTTTTACATTCATTTATACTGTTTACAAATAAATTACAAAAAATTAGTCCCTGATTCTGATTGGCTTGATTGCTTGCTTCTTTCCTTTTCTTGCAGGTTAACAGCACAATCCTCGGCGGTGGGGCATGATCTATGCGCCGATTGCAGTGTGACATAGGGCCTGGAACCACGGCGCTGATGGAGGGTAGTTGAAACGACAAAGGTTGAAGGGGCATGACCCTTAGGCTTATTGCGGCGCAAACCCTAGCTAGGGTTTCTCAGCTACTGAAAATAGGTTGGGCCAATTGGACCTTGTACGTTTTGGACCTGGGTGTAATGGGTACCGGGTTTTGGGTAGTTTAGCAGGGTTATGGGTAATTTAGCTTGGTTTTAGGCATTTGGGTTTTGTCAGGCTTTAAATCCTATTTATTGTAAATGGACTTTATTAATGGACTTTTATTTATTAATTTAATTCTTGCAAGCCCGGGTAAATTTGGTCTATTACAGCTGCCCCTGGTATTCATAATCTCAAACTCAACTGATGTAAATATGTAAATAACATGAATAAACTGAAACACAAAAGAAATGTATAATAATCCTTGTTTGATGTTGATTAAAGCATAGAATAACAGATCTCTTGATTGGAATAACAAAAATCATCGCTTGCAAAAGAGAATAAACTGAATAAGTTCAATATTATAAAAAAATTAGATCAAAACTGATTCCAAGAGGAAAAAAAAGCATTTATGAAAAACAAATAGGGTTTTTGGATGCGTATAAGACGACTTAGTTACATCAAACCCCTAAGGTTTTATTTATAGGAGTGGTGCCAACTTGAATTAGGTTTTAGGCACATCCTAGGTCTTTGTATAAAGTTGATTGTGGGGACAAAAATAGCCCCATAATACTTGGGCACCACGTCGGCCCTATGTCACACCATGCAGGCTATGGTGTGACATGACATGTTTTTTGTGCCTTCATTGGTTCGTGTTGTGCTTTTATGACTCGGAATCTTGTGCATCACTCGTCCTTTACTCAAACATCCATTGGGCCTCTAGTTCATCATCCTGCACACTCAATTACACAAATTAGAACTACTAAGGCCCGTGTCAGCCTAATAGGTTATAACACCCACAAATTTGTGAAAAACACTTATTTTATTACCTTTTAATACTAACTATGAAATACCAAAAATAAAATAATAAATACTAAAAGTTCTAGAAAACAAGCTCCTTAAGTTTGGAAATATATGAAATTAACTACTATATTTGATGTCAGGTCATGAACCAATAGTTAAAATAAATGATCAAATACTTCAAATACTTCATATCATTTATTATCATCACAATTAAGCTCATATGTTTCCTTTCATTTTAACAATTTAATAATTTTCGAGCCTAATCTTCCCTACTTATTTGGCCCCAAGGCTTGTTTTGGTTCTTCTGCATATTGATACATATCTCGATTCAATATCATTTATTTATTTATAACATTTAACTAATTTAGATCTTTATAATCTTATTAACTTGTCATAGGCTTAGAATGGACACACAAATCCAACCAACACACCAATATGTTTCGATCAGTCATAATAAACTATTAATTCATTTTATAACTCTTCTATTATTTCCCTCCTCCTCCTCTCCATTCCACATCCTATATGTACATATATTTATATAAGAATCTTTGGTCTTTAGTCAAGCATGCTTATATCTAACATTAGTTATTCTTTTACTATTTACGCATATACTTTTAACAAAGTTGTCTTCTTGAATAACAATTACTAAATTATTTATATCTTGACTTAAAGAATTTGAAATCAAGATTTGCTTTTTATTTTTGAAACTAGATTCAGTGAAATTTTTACCATAAAAACTTTAGGATTTCTACTTAATCCAATTAATACAGTTTTGATTTTCAAATCTTCCCTTGTTCTGTTACTTGGCAACTCTGACCCTTCTTTACTAAAAATTAAATATCTTTCAGTACAAGTATTGTATTATGCTTTGGTTTGTTTCCCATGAAAATAGAATTGTTAATATTTTAGGCATAAAAATATCATCTCCTAATTTTTTTTTTAGAATTTATAATGATTTTTCAAAGTTAGAATAGGGAAACCCAGAATCATTCTGACCTTGTCTCATAGAAATTATTAAATCTCATAATCTAAAATTACATTTCTGTCACTGTTGCTTTTATGACAAACTATACTCAATAATATTTAATTTAATGTTTGATTCAACCTCTAACTTGATTTTTACAATTTTTGGTGAATTTTTAAATTTGTACTACCATTGTTCATAAAGTGTTTAGTGAAACATTTTGCTCTTTCATGATTTGATTAAGTTTGTTCTTCTCATTTCATTATACAACATAATACATTCCAACCAAATTCAATGTTACTTTATATAACCACTAAGTTACACAAATTTTCATTTATGTTCAAATTAGTTCTCTAGTTCGATAACAATCCTAAACATAACATTCTAAACTCAAACAATCATTTCCAATTTACCTCGATATCATACTTTGGAAAATATATATATATAAGAAATATATTGATTCAAATTATAGAAATAAAAATATAACATGAAGTAGCTTAGTAAGTTTCATATGAATTTACCTGACAAAACAGTTGTAACACCCCAAACCCTGGTTAGAAGTTATGATCAGATATAGAGGAATTACATCAATTTGTTCAAAAGCTTTTGTGTTAATCAAACTCGATGATGTTTCAAAAGCATAAAAATTGACAAAACTCTTATAGATGCTTAGAAAAACCAAAGTTTGAAAACACTTATTTAAAACCCAGAATTCGAATTCAAAATTGTGTGTTTCGAAGGTACTAACATTGGCAGATCATTTCCAGTACTAAGACAAATATTTGTTAAAAACCATATATTTTGTAGTTGAAATTTCCAGAGTTTTAATTTTGAAAATGGAATTTTAGTTTGGTAAATCATACGATTTTGTATTTTAACGCTAAAATAGCAAAATCCAACAAACAATGTAAAAACCAAAGAATAAAGCCCAAAAACAAATTATAGTCCCAAAAGTCCAAAAAATTACTAATATAAATCACCATATTTAATTATAGAGAAACAATCCGAGCTCCATCACACCATCTAATCCTAAGTCTGTAGTTCACTTAAAACGTATAAAAAAATCGTGTGAGTTAGAAGCACAATGTGTGACTTGGCCCATAAAACATAATTTCCTTATAACATGCACAAATGTAAATACCAATACAGAATTTTTACTTATTGTGTTCACATATGCCAATATCATATCAGAATGACACAATACTAGAGACATATATCAAATCAAAATGTCATATTTCCAGAACATATATCGTACCAAAATGTCATATTATATCAGAACAAATCTTACCCCTATTCGCTACACACCAACTTCGTCCAACCAATCATACCAATAGGACTACATAAGTCCATCCAATCACACCGGGTTGTGGTGGTATGCCACTTATAATGGTGCAGTTGTGCTGCCAAACATATATTGCAGTTTAACTGCCAAAATTGTAGTAAAGTTGCCAAAATACACTTCCTTCTTTCAATTTTAACCCAACCCCATGCATGTGATATGTAATATAGAAACAGAATCAGAATAATGGCATGCTTAACAAGTAATCTTATATGGCGATTTTAGAAGTTTATCTTGTATTAAGAGATCAGATTAACAGAAACAAAATTGTGCCATAATATCACAAAACATGAGTATCAAAATACAACATATTCATTATCACATAACAAATCAAACACCGCATAATACAAGTCAGAGCACTGACCTTAGATTTGGAATTAGTAAGCATTTTAATACTTCTTAATCTTTACTTCATCACGTTTCAGAACATATACTAATCATACTTGATTAACCTTTAAACATAAACAATTACAGCACAGTTTTTACTTAAAAACCCACATTACTTACATTATCATACTATCAGATTTCATATTTTCAAGTCATATTTAAGTCGAATGGACCCCACAAAAGATCTAATTACAAATTTCGAAGTCAAATAGGCTTAGGTGAAATTTTCTAAAAATTGGCCCACATGGTCGTGTGACCAAAAGACCCAACTGGCCAACCCGTGTGGCCCACATGGCCTCACACACGTACGTGTAGCCCACATGGCCTCACACATGCCTGTGTAGCCCACATGACACAAGTAGCCTAGATCGTGTGGATCACATGGTCTGGAATGCGGCCGTGTGGCTCACACAGTGATGCGAGTCTCAAGGCACAATTTTAGGCCCATAGATATGATGGGCTTACGCTACCTCAAAGCCCAACAACGATGTCAAAAGCCAAGAAAATCAAATCAAGGCTCGATCAAATACAAGATTCAAGGAAGAATCTTTTCGAGGAAAGGGGGAATGATACATGCGCGAATGGAGTAAAATTTATTAAATTCTATTCACTGAAGCTTACAACTTTCAAGTTTAGGAAATCAATAGACTTGCAACAAATTTTTGGATGAGATTCTTACATTTCTAGGTTGAGATGTCTTCAAAATGTTTGAAGATCTATCTCTTGGCTTCGAAACACACTTTTAATCACTTGATTTTGAGTTCAAGAGCTCAAATTATGACTATTTTAGTGAAGACTATGCAAGTAGAATTTCTGAATGGGATTATGATGAGAATTACAAATTTCAGGCTTTTAATTCGAGTTTAAATCATATTGGGTTCGTGTTTCGGGCTTAATTTTTATTATATATAAGTCCAATATTGTATTTATTAGCTCTTATTATTTTATTATGTCAAATTTTTAATAATTATTAAGAAGTTTAAGTTATTTAGGAGTTTTATGTCAATAAGAAAGTTTAGTTTAAAACTACTTCTTGTTTAGATTAATTAGAGTTCTAGTATACTTAAAAGTTTTATTTTGATTTATTTAGCTAGCCTATATATTGGCCTTTGCATTATACAAAAAAATTCAATTATTATTATTCAACTTCTCTTTTGAATTTATAAATTCTCTTTAAGTTTTCTTTTTTTAAGAATTTTTTCTTTTAGAAGAGTTTTAACAATCTTTCAGATTGTGGGGATCATATTCAAACTAGAGCTGCTTGAAGGGGGTTATGGATTCTTCGTGTTTTCAAGGCTTCTTAGGACTTCTACTTACCATGTTCTATTTTTCCATCTATCTTATTTATTT
This sequence comes from Gossypium hirsutum, assembly GCF_007990345.1. Taxonomy (NCBI): domain Eukaryota; kingdom Viridiplantae; phylum Streptophyta; class Magnoliopsida; order Malvales; family Malvaceae; genus Gossypium; species Gossypium hirsutum. The sequence goes on along the minus strand of NC_053431.1, from coordinate 50,357,527 downwards.
TTTTCCTTATTTTTCTAATCGTGGATTTATTATTCTACTTGAATTATCTTAGTTATTTATTTTAATTTTTTAATCTAACTTGGATTTGATTGCGTTTTAGGTTGTGTCAAAAATCCAAGTTTCTTTTTGAACGTCTAAAGCCCTAAGTCAAATTCGTGACTTTAACAACTTTATGACCTGCTTCCGTATTCATCTGTTTCATTTGGTATTAAAATTGGGTGTTTTAGGTGTTCTTTTTGTTTTTATAAACTAATTTCTAGCAAGCAACCTCAAAACAATTTTTTTTACCCTGACAGTTTTTAGAAAATAAATATTTTTCAATTGGTAAAATTTTTTCAAATGATTTGAAATTTTACATACTATTTCTTGGCACTATTTTTTCGTATAAAAATATTTTCCAAAAAAAGTGATTAAAAAAGTACAAAAAAAGAAAATATGAAAAAAAGAAAAAAAAATGATGTGGGTTAAATTTTGTGCAGAAACTTTCCAGGTCAGATCTACTTTATTTGAGGAGGCTCTAATTTCAATTTTGTGAATTTTGGAAATAGGGAACACCTCGAATGAAGTTTGTCAATTTGCTTCATAGTTTTTCTGGTTTTTGGGTTTCAATAATTTTCATTGACTTTTAGCCTTAGGTTTTCATTTGTTTTTTCTTTTTTATTGTTCCTTTACGTATTTTAATACTTTATTGTTTCTTGTGTTAGTAGGTTAAAGCACATTGCACAATCCTGCCTCTGTGCAACAAAATTCTTTGATATCTAGTCGATTTTGGACTCATAGTGCTATTAGGTTTGTTTTGTTAGTTTGATCCTAATACATTTTGATTGACTGATATAGACACTTTTTTAAAGGATCACAAGATTAGTTCTTACCTCATTAAGAATTTGATTTTCATTTATAAGTACATAACAACAAAGTTTGATTAATTTTCCTTTTCTTAAATGTTGTGTTCTTTACAGGCTTTCATAATGATTCACAATACTATGATTGGGAAGTTAAGAAGGGATCAAGAGGTTCAAGATGCTCGAGATCAGCAATGTGACACAATTCTAGACACGATCAACAAAAATTTGGAACGTTTAAGTACCAAAATTGAGTGTCGAAATCATAACTGGGGAGATAAGGTTGATTAACCTCTTCTTTATGTAAATAATGCTCGATGTGTCTCTTGTGCAAATGATAAGAATTTAGTTAATACTGACCATGGGGAACATTTTTTTAGCTAAACCAAAGTTCAAAATTCCAAAATTCTGAGGGAAGTATGATCCTGAAGCATATTGTGGTGGGAATAAAAAATTTAACTTATGTTTTGTTACTATAAATGCCAAGAAGAAGAAAAGGTCCCATTGATGACCCGTGGATTTTGGATTATGCGTTGTGTTGGTGGATTCAACTTAGAATTAATTGTCAAAGAAATTACAAAAAAGTAATTGCCACATGGGACGAGTTGAAGCAAATGATGCGAAAGCATTATGTTCCTTCTCATTACTATAGAGAGGTCTCATCGAGACTTCAACGCCTTGTTCAAGGAAATCAATCTGTTGATAACTAGTTTAAGGAGATGAAGAGACTACCGTGGTGCAATTTGTAGATGGCTTGAATGTTTTGATAGCCAATACTCTTGATCTTCAAACCTGTATTGATCTTGAGGAGATGTACACAAGGCAGTTGAGATTGAGCAACAATTTTAGCAACATTAATCTCTTCCATTTGGCGCATCACACTATTTTCGAGGTACAAGTTCTAATTCTACTTTTAAGAATTTGAAACCTCCTTATGCTACTAGTAAGTTGCTGCCAAAACATGCTGAGACTAAACCTTTTGAGTAAAAAAGTAGGGCTCCTACGAAACATTCTTCTACATCTTTCAAGCAGCCCATTCCTACTATTTTTTCATTGAACACTACAGTAAAATAGGTTTTTAGCGGCATTTTTAGTGGCGTTTGGATAATAAACACCGCTATAAATCGAGCATTAGTGGTGCTTTTTGAAAAACGCCGCTATAGATCGAGCATTAGCGGCGCTTTTTAAAAAACGCCGCTATAGGTTGACCATTAGAGGCGCTTTTTGAAAAACGACGCAAAAAAATTAAGCACAACGCCGCGTTTTATGTTGAGCTTTAGTTGCATTATTTGTGCTTTTTAAAAAAAACGCCGCTATAGATTGAGCATTAGCAGCACTTTTTAAAAAACACCGCTATAGGTCGACCATTAGCAGCGCTTTTTGAAAAACGTCACTATAGATTAAGCTTTAGTGGCGCTTTATCAAAAACGCCGCAAAAAACTTTTTATCTGTCTATTTATTATTTAACTGGTTTATTTATATTAATTAAAATACAATTTATTTTTAATTGAATACTTAAATTCTTCAAAAAAAATAATGACATGTAGAAAAAATTTGAAAGTAAAAACATAGAAAAATATTTGTTAAAAATGAAATAAATTAAAATACTATTATTTAAAATAAATTTAAAGTTTTTTTGGGTATATGACTGATTTTTTTAATTTATATATTAAATAATTTCTTATATAATCGTAAAAGAGATAGTATTAATTTTAAAATATTGAATTAATTATCATTATAGTTTATGGTTTAGGATTTAGGGTATATGGTTTATGAGTTACTATTTTAAGGTTTAGGGTTTATAGTTTATGGTTTATGACTTATGGTTTATGGTTTAAGTGTTGGGGTTTAAGGTTTAGGGGTTAGGGTTTAAGGGTTAGGGGTTTAGGGTTTATGTTTTATAATTTAAGGTTTATAGGGATAGGGTTTAGGGTTTAGGAGATAAGGGATAAGGGTTTAGGGTTTATATTAATTAGTGTTTTTTAATTTATATATTAAATAATTTCTTATATAATTGTAAAAGAGATACTTTTAATTTTAATATATTAAAATTATGATTATAGTTTAAATTATTTAAGAGATAATAGATAAACTTTATATATATTAAATGGTTTAAGATTTAAGGTTTACTTGAGATTTATAAAATGATGAAATTTTATACAATCAATTAATGCTTTTATATTTAAAAATATTTAATTTAAACCATTTCATATATATTTAAATATTAAATTTAAAATAAACATTGATAAATAAATAAATAAAAAGTAACAAATTGATATGTATAGATAACTATATAGTTAGGGTTTAGGGTGTAGGGTGTAAGTTCATGGTCTAGGATTTGGGGTTTGGTGTTTGGGGTTTAAGGTTTAATTTTTAGTGTTTAGGGGTAAATATGGTGAACTACTTAACTTGTGTATCTTGGATTTTTTTATAATATAAATCTAAATAAGATAAATATAAATTATTATGTTTAAAAAATATATATCAAAATGGGTTAAATCCCAAAAGCATACATGAACAATGGTTTAGTGTGCAATTTTATACATGAACTTTAATTTGATCCAATACTTATAAATTATTAACACAATTATTGATATAACATCATTTTATATTTATATTTATTCAATATAAAAATATATAGATGTATTTATTTTTTAAAATGTGTATGATTAAATCAAAATTAAAGTTTCAACTATACATTTAAACCACAATTAGAATTTCACATCTACAATTACACATAAATCGAAATTCATATATAATTTTGAGATGTATCTCTATCAAAATTTAGGTGTATACATATAATTAAATGCCAATTATATAAAAATATAAACAACTAATGCGGACCATACTTAAAAGAATAATGCTTGTATTGATGTGTCATTTTGTATTTTTTTTAATTCATCGATTCCATTTTATTTATGTTAAAGTTTCCTTTTGTATTTTATATGTTAATTTAAAAATTATAAAAATATTCAAAAAAATTTAAAAATTAAAAATTAAAAATTAAAAATTAAAAATTAAAAATTAAAAATTAAAAAATAAAAAACTTAAAAATTTAATATTTAATATTTTAGTCCATATTTTAGTTAAAAAGTTCAATATTCAAAATCAAAAAAAAATTCCAAAAAATGATAATCTCATCACAAAAATTTTGAAAGAAAAAATAGAAAAAAATATGTTAAAAATAAAAAAAATTAAAATTGAACAATAGTAGCATTTTTGGGTAAAACGCCATAAAAATTTGAGCTATAGTGACGTTTTTGGCGAAAACATCGCAATAAATTCGAGAATTAATGGCGCTTTTTGAAAAACACCGCAAAAGGCCATTATTTTTGGTTACCCGCTCACTCCCAAAAAATAATTTTTGGTTACCCGCTCGTTAGTCCCTCTTCTTCTCATCTCTGTCGCACGCCCTAAATCCCCCAAATAAAAGTTTGTACTTATTTCTTTTTCCCTTTTACTCTCAAAATTTGCCCCTAAATTTCCCATTTCCAACAACACCAATCATACTTATTTTTCCTTTTCATTCCACTACACTGAATTCACCCACCATAGCTACTCCTTTTTCTCTCGATCTGTTAGGGTTTCTTTTAATTCTAGGCTTTCAAGGGAACATACAGTTTCCTTTTAATTTTATCGGTGATTTCTATGGTGACGGAAACCCTAGATGACAAGAAATCGGAGGAAGAGAAGGTGATAGATAAAGAAAATGAAGAGGGAAATAAGGAGGTTTTGGATAAACAAATGGAAGTTGAAGAGAAGGAGAACGAGGAAGAGAAGAGGGGGGAGGAGGAAGAAGAAGAGAGTGAAGATGAAGGGACTAAAAGGGTCAAAGGTAGTAGTAGAAAGGGGAGTTCTAGGAAATCTAGTCGAGATTCGGCTGAGAAGAAAGAGCCAGTGACGCCTAGTAGTGATAAGCCTACAAGGGAAAGGAAAGTCATAGAAAGGTATTCAGCTCCTTCTGTTGCAAGGTCTTCCTCGTCTAAAACTCTGTCAATTGAAAAGGTATGCTTTCTTTTCTGGATCTCCATGTTTAACTTTGATGATTTTCTTTATTATTTAAAAAGAAAACATACTCTAATCTGGTAGGCTAATAAGTTTATTCCTCCATAGCATAGTTCCATTTCCTTTTTGTAGTCATGATAGTGGGTCTTTACCTATCGTAAGTTGCAATTGTCACCATCAACATTTTCGTAGTGGATTTTAGCTAAAATTTATTTTTCCAGATCACTGTGAAGGAGAAGCATGATCTTCATGTTTTGAGTTCTTTTTAGCTATTATATTCTTGTTGATATTTCTATAACGAGGGTGTTAAGTGCCAACAAGTAATAGCTGGTTATTTAAGATTACTTTTTTATGCTTTACAGCTTGTGAAACAAGCTAATCTACCTCATAGTGGATTTTGTTCAAGCATCTTTGAGCTATTTCGAGCGCATTGCAGTATTTTCAGTTATTTTTGTAAATATATTAAAAATAGGAATTTGTCAGTTGTGAAATATAGATTAGACAGTATGGTGTTAAACACCTTGTAAGTTTCATCTATATTTTTATTGTCTTTTTCGTTATTGTATTCATGATGATAGCCTGTTGTTGAAGTACTAACTTTATGTTTCAAATTATTATTTATGTTCAGCTTGTGAAAGAAGCCATTCTGTCTCGTATTCATGGCTTAGCTCTTAAAATAACTGTTGCTGCGGTATGTATGCATATTTTTGCTAATTAAATTTAATTATATTATTTTGTCATAATTTTTTAGATCTAATAATATGAATAAACACTTCCATGTGATGTAGGACAATTCTCCAGAATAATTTTCAGTACCAACGTTTTTCTGTTACCCAAATCCAACCTCCTAACATAATATAACTTACGTAAGCTTCATAACTTGGTGTTAAACCCATGAGGAAATAAGGCCCAACTAATCCAAATAGAGAGACATTCTTCATCAATATTTCATATAATTTATTAAAAAAAAAGGCCTATCTTTGGATATTTAGTCTGCTTCAAATGCATATGTTAGAGCTGCTTTAGGTTAACTTTGTGCACTGTCCCTACTAGTTTCCTGAAAAAACATTTGAGCCTCTTGAAGAATGTGAATTTAGGCCATTCATGAAATTATAATATTGGAAAAAAAAAGAATGGAAATAGTGAAGTGTGTTTTATTATTGCTTTTAGGAAGACATCTAAATTCTATTTTCTTTCTTGTGATTCAATAGTATTCATAATGCTCATCCGAATTGAATGCAGTAGATACAACTGTTTGTCAAAGTATGTGTATAATTTTTTTTTGTAAGGGTTAGTAATTAGTCTTGGCTGATCTAAGTTTATGTTCTCAAGACATCCTTACATCTCCATTTAATCAGTTTTGTCAAACCTTGCTCATTGGCCACTGTGTTTGTATTGTCTGTTTTTAGATTTCTTTGATTTGTATTGTTAATATAGATATTACCTTATTGTTATTTTTTGGTCTAGTTATGTGGAAATTTTTTAGTGTTATTTTTTCATTCAAGTTTCTCAAAATATTTGGTGTGGTTTTTCTTATTGTGTATTGGTCCTTCTATAGTCCTTTTTAGTTGGTTTAGAAATATATTTGGAAAGGATCCTTGAACGATATGAAAGATACTCGTATACTGAGATCCAATGTGCTACAGATGAAATTCAACAAAATGTAAACTCAACCCTCCTAAACTTTATTTTGCAAATCTTTAATTTTTTTAAGACATGCTTTTTTGGTTTCATTTTGAAAGGGGATGTTCATGGATCAGACCATGAAAAATTTGAAGACACCAAATCTATTCTACTTGTTGACTTGGGATGATTTCAATATGTTCTTTTATAGGGAAACTGGACCTGGGAACATGCAAAACTTAAAGCTAGAGTGAAGACTTTACAAAGAAACCTGAGGTACCCCCAATGGCTTCAAATTTCAGATACATTCAAGGCATGCATATTTTTCTTTTACTAAAACAATTAATTATATTTCTAGGCATTACGAAGGAGAAGATATCCAGAATTTGAGTCTTAGAGAGCTTCAAAATTTGGAGCAACAACTTGATTCTGCCCTTAAACGCATAAGATCCAAAAAGGTTTAAATCACTCCAACAATATATATACTAAAACATTATTTTCCTTACTGTAAAAGATTTTCATGATTTATATTTTAAATTGGTCCAATATTTTTCGTATTGATTAAAAATAGCATCTCAACCACATAAACAATTAGGGGTGAATTCAAAAATCTTTTAAATACACCATTTTTCATTTTTGAAGAGTTAAGTCCCTGCTTGCCTTTAAATTTGCCCCTCTAGTTAAAATTTTGGTATAAACTCAAATTTCGAATATCAAATCTTACTTTTGTACAAGAATTTATTCATGCATGCATATAATTTTGCTTATAATTCTACAACAACATAACTTGGCTGTTGATAATGTTTAACTCGCAGAATCAACTTATGGTTGAATCAATTTTTAAGCTTTAGAAAAAGGTATGCCATGGTTTCTCTTATAAATATCTAATTCCTGAGCTCATTTTAAATATTCTACTAAACCAAAAATGTCAAAACCAGCTTTCATTGTATTATTTTAACATATATTGTGCTCTGATTTTTTCATTATTTCTTTTTAAAGAATCTGACACCTTATATTAAAAATATATCAGACATGATATAGGATATAATTCCCTAATAACTCTCCAAATATATGAAAAATCTCATATTCCTGTCTAATACGAATCCATGTCTTATAGTAATATCCAAATTCAAGTAGCATATATATGAAATTATGAACTTGAGCTTGCTTGATTTGTTCCATATAACAAAGCACTGCAAGAACAGAATACCAATAACAAGAAAGATGGATATAAAGCTTTATCACTGTTATCAATCACTTACCAACTCCTTGATCACCATGTTTTCCAAAGGTAAAGTCATTGATTATATACATAAATTCCTCAAAAGATAAAAGAATACCAAAAATCTCAATATTCAGTTTGATTTTTTCTTTTTCTTGTCATGAACAAACAAAAAAAGTGATGAAGATGATTATATTCTCACCTACCAAGACAAAGAAGGACAATGGCTGATTGCAGGCGATATTCCATAGCAGTAAGAATATTTTTCCTTCCTTTTCTTGGTTCTTTACTCTAGTTTTCTTATTACAAGCAACCTTTGCGAATAATAGTAATCATGGAAAGAGTACAAGAAACAAAAAACATAAACTTATCTGACATTTATAAACATTTGCAACCCTTTTACATTATCTTCTCATAAAAAAGAACTTTAATCAACTGAACATATTGGACCAAATTTTAAGTACATATTCAAGTTAAGGTTAAAATTGAATTTATGAATAGAGTGTCTAAACATGTAAAATGGGTGAAGTAGTCGTAGATATTCTAAAAAAAGTGGACTTCAACACTGTTAAGTGTTCTCTTATTCCTTTTACTTGGTTAAAAGAGAATGGAGAAGCTTATCTATGTCTACTACCAACTAGACAATTTCTGCCAGAATCATTGAAGGTATATCTTTTCTACCTTCACTATAAGTTTTGCGCTCCATTATGTGCTCTATTACATGCTGGCTAATCTTTAAAATGATGTTAAGGATATCCTTTTTTCATTAGCAGACATCATGCAATATTTTAACTAATACTAATAGTGTAACACCCCGAATTTGGACCTAGAAGTGTTGGAGAAATCTTGGGTTCAAACCTGGGCTTTAGCAAAAATTTTGGTATTAAGTGAAAAAAAAAACCTGGATGCTTGGATGATGGCCTTTTAAATTATTGTGTTAAATAAATGACACAAAGAAGCATGTGGTCTAGTGGTTGTGGCGTCATTAAGGTTGTATGGGAGCCTGGGTTCAAGCCTTGGCTCTTGCAATTTATTCTGATTTTTTTAAGGGAACCTGGACTTTGGCCTTTAGACCTTATAATTAATTGGGGATAAAATATGACACAAAAAGAGCCTGTGGTGAAGTGGCAAGGTGGCGTCATAGAGTTGGCAAGGAGGTCCAGGGTTTGAAACTAATGGCAATCAAAGAGCATTTATTTTGCTAACAGGGGCCGGCAAGAGTTGATATTGAATTTAAACTCTGATGTTGGAGGGATCCCACATCGGGAAGCTAACATAAGAGGGGATGCGAAGCTAGCTTTAAATAGAGAGAACCATGAGGAGAGTAGAGGTAACTTTCTTGGCTAATCCCTTTCGCTTTATGGCATGCTCGTTTGGGTTGGGCGTCAACTAAGAGTGCTCGGAGCATGGATTAACTCCAGTCTCTTATCAGGTATGTATTTTTCACTACACTAGCTGTAGGATGGCTACTTCGGGCGGCGAGGGCCGAAAGGGGCCATGTGGGCCCAATGGGCCTACGGGCCTAATTGGATAAGTTGTTTGATTATGTAGTAAATATTGGACTAGGCTAGGTGAATCTCATATTTGTGGCTAGATTTGGGCTAAAAGGGCCACACGAGCGTGTGGGCCCATTTGGGCCAAGAATAGGCTTTAGGCCCATTCGTATTGATATCCCTGTTTAGAATACTTTAGTTTACTAAAATTACTGAAATACCCTCGATTTGTAAAATTACTGAAATACCTTCGACTTGTAAAATTACCACCGAAATACTGTCAATTGTAAAATTACTGAAATGCCCTCAATTTGTAAAATTACCAAAGTACCATCGATTTACAGAATTATCGTTTTACCCTCGATTTATAGAATTACTGTTTTACCCACAATTTATAGAATTACCATTTTAGCCTCGATTTATAGAATTACCATTTTACCCTCGATTTATAGAATTATCGTTTAACCCTTGATTTACAAAATTACTGTTTTACCCTCGATTTACAAAATTACTAAAATACCCTTGGTTTGCAAAATTACCAAAATACCCTCGATCAGTAAAATTACCAAAATACCCCTAGTTTGTAAAATTACTAAAATACCCTTGGTTTGTAAAATTACCAAAATACCATGGCTTGTAAAATTACCAAAATATCCCTAATTTGTGAAATTATCTAAATACACTCGATTTGTAAAATATCAAAATACCCCTGTAGGGTAGAATTATCGAAATACCCCTGTAGGGTAGAAATACGAAATAACCCTATAGGGTAGAATTACCGAAATACCCCTATAGGGTAGAATTATTGAAATACCCTTGTAGGGTAGAATTACTGAAATACCCCTGTAGGGTAGAATTACCGAAATACCCTTGTAGGGTAGAAATATCGAAATACCCCTGTAGGGTAGAATTACCGAGATACCCTTGTGGGGTAAAATTACTATTTTTCCCTTAGGGTGTTACATGGTTGTTTTGCCCTTGTGGGCAAGTGACTAACTTGGACTGTGTGGTTGACAGATTTGATTGTGAATATATGTTCATGATATGAATGACTTGACTGTGATTGTTTGATTCAAATATGGGCATGACATTCTGCATACATGGCATGTTGCATGGGTTGGGTTTTATAAAAATGGAGGAAGTGCTAAAAGGGCTTTGCCCAGTTTACTGAAAAGGGCTTTGCCCCAGTTTACCGAAAAGGGCTTTGCCCCTGTTTACCGAAAAGGGCTTTGCCGCAGTTATTAAAAGAGGCTAGGCCTCCAGTTATATGATAAAGCAGCTATGCTGCCAGTGGAGAGTTTGGTTGGGTGGGTTGAGTTATTCCCCACATGAAGAGCTTGGTTGGTACGGGTGGAGAGTAGCTGATGGTGGGTTGAGTAGTCTCCCCAAATGGGCTTGCATACATTCATTGGTATGTCATGTGATATTGAAATGGGCTTATGGGCTATACCGTTTTACCCTCGATTTACAAAATTACCATTTTACCCTCGATTTACAGAATTACCATTTTACCCTCGATTTATAGAATTATCATTTTACCATCGATTTACAGAATTACCGTTTTACCATCGATTTACAAAATTACTAAAATACCCTTAGTTTAAAAAATTACCAAAATACCCTCGATCAGTAAAATTACCAAGATACCCCTGGTTTGTAAAATTACTAAAATACCCCTGGTTTGTAAAATTACCAAAATACCTCTGATTTGTGAAATTATCGAAATGCTCTTGATTTGTAAAATATCAAAATACCCCTGTAGGGTAGAATTACCGAAAAACCCCAGTAGGGTAAAATTACCGAAATAACCCTGTAGGGTAGAATTACCAAAATGCCCCTGTAGCGTAGAATTATTGAAATACCCCTGTAGGGTAGAATTACCGAAATACCCTTGTAGGGTAGAAATACCGAAATACCCCAGTAGGATAGAATTATCGAGATACCCTTGTGGGGTAAAATTACCATTTTTCCCCTAGAGTGTTAAATGGTTGTTTTGCCCTTGTGGGCAAGTGACTGACTTGGACTGTGTGGTTGACGGATTTGATTGTGAATATATGTTGGTGATATGAATGACTTGACTGTGATTGTTTGATTCAAATATGGGCATGACATTCTGGATACATAACATGTTGCATGGGTTGGGTTTTATAAAAATGGAGGAAGTGCTAAAAGGGCTTTGCCCCAGTTTACCAAAAAGGGCTTTGCCTTAGTTTACCGAAAAAGGCTTTGCCCAAGTTTACCGAAAAGGGCTTTACCCCAGTTTATCAAAAAGGGCTTTGCCCCAGTTATTAAAAGAAGCTAGGCCTCCAGTTATATGATAAAGCAGCTATGTTGCTAGTGGAGAGTTTGGTTGGGTGAGTTGAGTTATTCCCTACATGGAGAGCTTGGTTGGTACGGGTGGAGAGTAGCAGATGGTGGGTTGAGTAGTCTCCCCAAATGGGATTGCATACATTCATTGGTATGTCATGTGATATTGAAATGGGCCTATAGGCTATACCGTTTACAGTAAAGGCTTTGGCCCAGTGATATGATTTATGAAAAGGCTTCGGCCCAGTAACCGTTAAACGAAAGGCTTTGGCCCAGTATATGTCGTGAATAAATAGGGCTTTGGCCCAGATTGTATTGATACCGTGTTATTCACTGTTTGTTTGTTATTGGGATTACACACTGAGTTTATGTAAACTCACCCCGTTTCTAACTGTGCAGGTAATCCCTAAGCTTAGATGGTTTGGAGTTGCGAGGGACTTGGAGATGCCCACACTACTGTTTCTGTTTCTTTTAATTGCAATTAGATTTCGTTTTGGATTTTTAATTTATGTAATAAGGCCGTTGGTGGGGTTTAAGTTTTAATTTGGATTGTGATTTCTTATACTAAACTGCTAGTCTAGGAAAACTCAAGATTTCAAAATGGCATGATTTTTCTAACGAACACGAGCTTCCAACAACAAAGTTTTCAAAATGCTTCCGCGATTTTAAATGAGGTAATATACCAAAGGCAAACAAATTGGTAAACGTTTTGATGAGAATTTAGTTTAATAATAATAAAGGAATTTAGATTCAGTAATGGATTTTCACCGAAAAGATCAAATTTGAAAAATGGTTTGATGTAATGCACCAGATTTGGCCATAACGTTTAGGCCGGGTTTGGGGTGTTATATTTAATGGTATCAGAGTTAGGTTATAAAACTTGGCTGTGGTATGGGTAGCAGAAAATTATTGTTATTTTTTTCTTTTTTTTTCTTTCTTTTTTCAAAATTGGGGTTTGAAAAGGGTTTTTCTAAAATTTTGTTTTAAAATTTATCAACGAAACTTGACTTGTTTCTGAAAAGATGTTATTGGAAGTGTGGCACACCTAGTCTTCAGCACCAAAACTGTAAGTTCTCTAACTCTGTTTACTGTTATAGATTGAAATGCTATATTGAGAAACTACTATAGATAGTAGCACTATACTGGAACTCTCTAGTTAGAGTAAACTGTAACGTTTGAATTTAGATTTAGTATTGATTTGGTGTGTGTTCTGGAAATGTAGAAATTGTTTGCATGTGAAATCTATCCGCTCCGATGGATAATGTTTTGGGTGTATGTTAGTATTATTAGTATCAGAGTGCACAGCGGAGGTGTGGTGGTGTAGTCTGAGAGTGGGAAATTTCGAGGACGAAATTTCTTTAAGGGGGTAGAATTGTAACACCCCAAATTTGGACCTAGAAGTGTTGGAGAAATCTTGGTTTCAAACCTGGGCTGTAGCAAAAATTTTGGTATTAAGTGAAAAAAAAAACCTGGATGCTTGGATGAGGGCCTTTTAAATTATTGTGTTAAATAAATGACACAAAGAAGCATGTGGTCTAGTGGTTGTGAGGTCATTAAGGTTGTATGGGAGCTTGGGTTCAAGGCTTGGCTCTTGCAATTTATTCTGGTTTTTTTAAGGGAACTTGGACTTTGGCCTTTAGACCTTATAATTAATTGGGGATAAAATATGACACAAAAAGAGCCTGTGGTGAAGTGGCAAGGTGGCATGATAGAGTTGGCAAGGAGGTCCAGGGTTCGAAACTCATGGCAATCAAAGAGCATTTATTTTGCTAACAGGGGCCGGCAAGAGTTGGTATTGAATTTAAACTCTGATGTTGGAGGGATCCCACATCTGGAAGCTAACATAAGAGGGGATACGAAGCTGGCTTTAGATAGAGAGAACCATGAGGAGAGTAGAGGTACCTTTCTTGGCTGATCCCTTTCGCTTTATGGCATGCTCGTTTGGGTTGGGCGTCAGCTAAGAGTGCTCGGAGCGTGCATTAACTCCAGTCTCCTATCAGGTGTGTATTTCTCACTACTCTTGCTGTAGGATGGCTACTTCGGGCGGCGATGGGCCGAAAGGGGCCATGTGGGCCCGTTGGTCCTACGGGCCCAATTGGATAAGTTGTTTGATTTTGTAGTAAATATTGGACTAGGCTAGGTGAATCTCATATTTGTACCTAGATTTGGGCTAAAAGGGCCACACGAGCGTGTGGGTCCATTTGGGCCGAGAATAGGCTTTAGGCCCATTCGTATTGTTATCCCTGTTTAGAATACTTTAGTTTACTAAAATTACTGAAATACCCTCGATTTGTAAAATTACTGAAATACCTTCGACTTGTAAAATTACCAAAGTACCCCCGGTTTATAAAATTACCGAAATTCTGTCGATTGTAAAATTACTGAAATGCCCTCAATTTGTAAAATTACCAAAGTACCATTGATTTACAGAATTATCGTTTTACCCTCGATTTACAGAATTATTGTTTTACCCTCGATTTACAGAGTTATCGTTTTACCCTCGATTTAAAGAATTACCATTTTACCCTCGATTTATAGAATTACCATTTTACCCTCGATTTATAGAATTATCGTTTTACCTTCGATTTACAGAATTACCGTTTTACCCTCGATTTACAAAATTACTAAAATACCTTTGGTTTACAAAATTACCAAAATACCCTCGATCAGTAAAATTACCAAAATACCCCTAGTTTATAAAATTACTAAAATACCCCTGGTTTGTAAAATTACCAAAATACCCCTGGCTTGTAAAATTACTAAAATACCCCTGATTTGTGAAATTATCGAAATACTCTCGACTTGTAAACTATCAAAATACCCCTGTAGGGTAGAATTATCAAAATACCCCTGTAGGGTAGAATTACTGAAATACCCATGTAGGGTAGAATTACTAAAATAAACCTGTAGGGTAGAATTACCGAAATACCCCTATAGGGTAGAATTACTGAAATACCCCTATAGGGTAGAATTACCGAAATACCCCTGTAGGGTAGAATCACCTAAATACCCTTGTATGGTAAAAATACCAAAATACCCCTGTAGGGTAGAATTACCGAGATACCCTTGTGGGGTAAAATTACCATTTTTCCCTTAGGGTGTTAAATGGTTGTTTTACCCTTATGGGCAAGTGACTGACTTGGACTGTGTGGTTGACGGATTTGATTGTGAATATATGTTGGTGATATGAATGACTTGACTGTGATTGTTTGATTCAAATATGGGCATGACATTCTGCATACATGACATGTTGCATGGGTTGGGTTTTATAAAAATGGAGGAAGTGCTAAAAGGGCTTTGCCCTAGTTTACCGAAAAGGGCTTTGCCCCAGTTTACCGAAAAGCGCTTTGCCCCAGTTTATCAAAAAGGGCTTTGCCGCAGTTATTAAAAGAGGCTAGGCCTCCAGTTATATGATAAAGCAACTATGCTGCCAGCGGAGAGTTTGGTTGGGTGGGTTGAGTTATTCCCCACATGGAGAGCTTTGTTGGTACGGGTGGAGAGTAGCGGATGGTGGGTTGAGTAGTCTCCCCAAATGGGCTTGCATACATTCATTGGTATGTCATGTGATATTGAAATGGGCCTATGGGCCATATCGTTTACAGTAAAGGCTTCGGCCCAGTGATATGATTTATGAAAAGGCTTCGGCCCAGTATATGTCGAGAATAAATAGGGCTTTGGCCCAGATTGTACTGATACCGTGTTATTCACTGTTTGTTTGTTATTGGGATTACCCACTGAGTTTTCATAAACTCACCCCATTTCTAATTGTGCAGGTAATCCCTAAGCTTAGATGGTTTGGAGCTGGGAGGGACTCGGAGATGGCCACACTAGTGTTTCTGTTTCTTTTAATTGCAATTAGATTTCGTTTTGGGTTTTTAATTTATGTAATAAGGCCGTTGGTGGGTTTTAAGTTTTAATTTGGATTGTGATTTCTTATACTAAACTGCTAGTCTAGGAAAACTCAAGATTTCAAAATGGCATGATTTTTCTAACGAACACGAGCTTCCAACAACAAAGTTTTCAAAATGCTTCCGCGATTTTAAATGAGGTAATATACCAAAGGCAAACAAATTGGTAAACGTTTTGATGAGAACTTTAGTTTAATAATAATAAAGGAATTTAGATTCAGTAATGGATTTTCACCGAAAAGATCAAATTTGAAAAATGGTTTGATGTGATGCACCAGATTCGGCCATAACGTCTAGGCTGGGTTTGGGGTGTTACATTTAATGGTTTTAGAGCCAGGTTATAAAACTCGGCTGTGGTATGGGTAGCAGAAAATTATTGTTATTTTTTTCTTTTTTTTCTTTCTTTTTTCGAAATTGGGGTTCGAAAAGGGTTTTTCTAAAATTTTGTTTTGAAATTTATCAACGAAACTTGACTTGTTTCTGAAAAGATGTTACTGGAAGTGTGGAACACCGAGTCTTCGGCACCAAATCTGTAAGTTCTCTAACTCTATTTACTGTTATAGATTGAAATGCTATATTGAGAAACTACTATAGATAGTAGCACTATACTGGAACTCTCTAGTTAGAGTAAACTGTAACGCTTGAATTTAGATTTAGTATTGATTTGGTGTGTGTTCTGGAAATGTAGAAATTGTTTGCATGTGAAATCTATCCGCTCCGATGGATAAATGTTTTGGGTGTATGTTAGTATTATTAGTATCAGAGTGCACAGTGGAGGTGTGGTGGTGTAGTCTGAGAGTGGGAAATTTCGAGGACGAAATTTCTTTAAGGGGGGTAGAATTGTAACACCCCAAATTTGGACCTAGAAGTGTTGGAGAAATCTTGGTTTCAAACCTGGGCTGTAGCAAAAAATTTGGTATTAAGTGAAAAAAAACCTGGATGCTTGGATGAGGGCCTCTTAAATTATTGTGTTAAATAAATGACACAAAGAAACATGTGGTCTAGTGGTTGTGGGGTCATTAAGGTTGTATGGGAGCCTGGGTTCAAGCCTTGGCTCTTGCAATTTATTCTGGTTTTTTTAAGGGAACCTGGACTTTGGCCTTTAGACCTTATAATTAATTGGGGATAAAATATAACAAAAAAAGAGCCTGTGGTGAAGTGGCAAGGTGGCGTCATAGAGTTGGCAAGGAGGTCCAGGTTTCGAAACTCATGGCAATCAAAGAACATTTATTTTGCTAACAAGGGCCAGCAAGAGTTGGTATTGAATTTAAACTCTGATGTTTGAGGGATCCCACATCTGGAAGCTAACATAAGAGGGGATGCGAAGCTAGCTTTAAATAGAGAGAACCATAAGGAGAGTAGAGGTCCCTTTCTTGGCTGATCCCTTTCGCTTTATTGGATGCTCGTTTGGGTTGGGCGTCAGCTAAGAGTGCTCGGAGCGTGGATTAACTCCAGTCTCCTATCAGGTGTGTATTTCTCACTACTATCGCTGTAGGTTGGCTACTTCGGGCCGCGATGGGTCGAAAGGGGCCATGTGGGCCCAATGGGCCTATAGGCCCAATTGGATAAGTTGTTTGATTATGTAGTAAATATTGGACTAGGCTAGGTGAATCTCATATTTGTGGCTAGATTTGGGCTAAAAGGGCCACACGAGCGTGTGGGCCCATTTGGGTTGAGAATAGGCTTTAAGCCCATTCGTATTGTTATGCTTGTTTAGAATACTTTAGTTTAGTAAAATTACTGAAATACCCTCGATTTGTAAAATTATTGAAATACCTTCAACTTGTAAAATTACCAAAGTACCCCAGACTTGTAAAATTAACGAAATATCGTCGATTGTAAAATTACTGAAATGGCCTCAATTTGTAAAATTACCAAAGTATCCTCGATTTACAGAATTATCATTTTACCCTCGATTTACAGAATTATTTTTTTACCCTCGATTTACAGAATTACCATTTTACCCTCGATTTATAGAATTACCATTTTACCATCGGTTTATAGAATTATCGTTTTACCCTCAATTTACAGAATTATCGTTTTACCCTTAATTTACAAAATTACTAAAATACCCTCGATCAGTAAAATTACCAAAATACCCCTAGTTTGTAAAATTACTAAAATACCCCTGGTTTGTAAAGTTACCAAAATACCCTTGGCTTGTAAAATTACCAAAATACCCCTGATTTGTGAAATTATCGAAATGCTCTCGATTTGTAAAATATCAAAATACCCCTGTAGGGTAGAATTACCAAAATACCCTTGTAGGGTAAAATTACTGAAATACCCTTGTACGGTAGAATTACCGAAATAACCCTGTAGGGTAGAATTACCGAAATAACCCTGTAGGGTAGAATTACCAAAATACCCCTATAGGGTAGAATTACCGAAATACCCCTGTAGGGTAGAATTATCGAAATACCTCTGTAGGGTAGAATTACCGAAATACCCTTGTAGGGTAGAAATACCGAAATACCCCTGTAGGGTAGAATTACCGAGATACCCTTGTGGGGTAAAATTACCATTTTTCCCCTAGGGTGTTAAATGGCTGTTTTGCCCTTGTGGGCAAGTGACTGACTTGGACTGTGTGGTTGACGGATTTGATTGTGAATATATGTTGGTGATATGAATGACTTGACAATGATTGTTTGATTCAAATATGGGCATGGCATTCTGCATACATGACATGTTGCATGGGTTGGGTTTTATAAAAATGGAGGAAGTGCTAAAAGGGCTTTGCCCCAGTTTACTGAAGAGGGCTTTGCCCCAGTTTACCGAAAAGGGCTTTGCCCCAGTTTATCAAAAAGGGCTTTGCTGCAGTTATTAAAAGAGGCTAGGCCTTCAATTATATGATAAAGCAACTATGCTGCCAGCGGAGAGTTTGGTTGGGTGGGTTGAGTTATTCCCCACATAGAGAGCTTGGTTGGTACGGATGGAGAGTAGCGGATGGTGGGTTGAGTAGTCTCCCCAAATGGGCTTGCATACATTCATTGGTATGTCATATGATATTGAAATGGACCTATGGGCCATACCGTTTACAGTAAAGGCTTCGGCCCAGTGATATGATTTATGAAAAGGCTTCGGCCCAGTAACTGTTAAACGAAAGGCTTCGGCCCAATATATGTCGAGAATGAATAGGGCTTTGTCCCAGATTGTACTAATTCCGTGTTATTCACTGTTTGTTTGTTATTGGGATTGCACACTGAGTTTTCGTAAACCCACCTCGTTTCTAACTGTGCAAGTAATCCCTAAGCTTAGATGGTTTGGAGCTGCGAGGGGCTCGGAGATGGCCACACTACTGTTTCTGTTTCTTTTAATTGCAATTAGATTTCGTTTTGGGTTTTTAATTTATGTAATAAGGCCGTTGGTGGGTTTTAAGTTTTAATTTGGATTGTGATTTCTTATACTAAACTGCTAGTCTAGGAAAACTCGAGATTTCAAAATGGCATGATTTTTCTAAGGAACACGAGCTTCCAACACCAAAGTTTTCAAAATGCTTCCGCGATTTTCAATGAGGTAATATACCAAAGGCAAACAAATCGGTAAACGTTTTGATGAGAACTTTAGTTTAATAATAATAAAGGAATTTAGATTTAGTAATGGATTTCACCGGAAAGATCAAATTTGAAAAATGGTTTGATGTGATGCACCAGATTCGGCCATTAAAGTTGGAGAAATTTTGGGTTCAAACCTGGGCTTTAGCAAAAATTTTGGTATTAAGTGAAAAAAAACCTGGATGCTTGGATGAGGGCCTTTTAAATTATTGTGTTAAATAAATGACACAAAGAAGCATGTGGTCTAGTGGTTGTGGCGTCATTAATGTTGTGTTGGAGCTTGGGTTCAAGCCTTGGCTCTTGCAATTTATTCTGGTTTTTTTAAGGGAACCTGGACAAAGCCTTTAGACCTTATAATTAATTGGGGATAAAATATGACACAAAAAGAGCCTGTGGTGAAGTGGCAAGGTGGTGTCATAGAGTTGGCAAGGAGGTCCAGGGTTCGAAACTCATGGCAATCAAAGAGCATTTATTTTGCTAAGAGAGGGCGGCAAGAGTTGGTGTTGAATTTAAACTCTGATGTTGGAGGGATCCCACATCGGAAAGCTAACATAAGAGGGGATGCGGAGCTGGCTTTAAATAGAGAGAACCATGAGGAGAGTAGAGGTACCTTTCTTGGCTGATCCCTTTCGCTTTATGGCATGCTTGTTTGGGTTGGGCGTCAACTAAGAGTGCTCGGAGCGTGGATTAACTCCAGTCTCCTATCAGGTGTGTATTTTCACTACTCTAGCTGTAGGATGGCTACTTCAGGCCACGATGGGCCCAAAGGGCCTACGGGCCCAATTAGATAATTTGTTTGATTTTGTAGTAAATATTGGACTAGGCTAGGTGAATCTCATATTTATGGCTAGATTTGGGCTAAAAGGGCCACACGAGCGTGTGGGCCCATTTGGGCCGAGAATAGGCTTTAGACCCATTCGTATTGTTATCCCTGTTTAGAATACTTTAGTTTACTAAAATTACTAAAATACCATCGATTTGTAAAATTACTGAAATACCTTCGACTTGTAAAATTACCAAAGTACCCCCAGTTTATAAAATTACTGAATACCGTCGATTGTAAAATTACTGAAATGCCCTCAATTTGTAAAATTACCAAAATACCCTCGATTTACAGAATTATCGTTTTACCCTCGATTTACAAAATTACCGTTTTACCCTCGATTTACAAAATTACCATTTTACCCTCGATTTATAGAATTACCATTTTACCCTCGATTTATAGAATTATCATTTTACCCTCGATTTACAGAATTACCGTTTTACCATCGATTTACAAAATTACTAAAATACCCTTGGTTTACAAAATTACCAAAATACCCTCGATCAATAAAATTACCAAGATACCCCTAGTTTGTAAAATTACTAAAATACCTCTGGTTTGTAAAATTACCAAAATACCCTTAGCTTGTAAAATTACCAAAATACCCCTGATTTGTGAAATTATCAAAATACTCTCGATTTGTAAAATATCAAAATACCCCAGTAGGGTAGAATTACTGAAATACCCCTATAGGGTAGAATTACCGAAATAACGCTATAGGGTAGAGTTACCGAAATACCCCTGTAGGATAGAATTACTGAAATACACCTGTAGGGTAGAATTACCGAAATACCCTTGTAGGGTAGAAATACCAAAAAACCCCTATAGGGTAGAATTACCGAGATACCCTTGTGGGGTAAAATTACCATTTTTCCCCTAGGGTGTTAAATGGTTGTTTTGCCCTTGTGGGCAAGTGACTGACTTGGACTGTGTGGTTGACGGATTTGATTGTGAATATATGTTGGTGATATGAATGACTTGATTGTGATTGTTTGATTCAAATATGGGCATGACATTCTGCATATATGACATGTTGCATGGGTTGGGTTTTATAAAAATAGAGGAAGTGCTAAAAGGGCTTTGCCCCAGTTTATCAAAAAGGACTTTACCCCAGTTATTAAAAGAGGCTAGGCCTCCAGTTATATGATAAAGCAGCTATGCTACCGGTGGAGAGTTTGGTTGGGTGGGTTGAGTTATTCCCCACATGGAGAGCTTAGTTGGTACGGGTGGAGAGTAGCGGATGGTGGGTTGAGTAGTTTCCCCAAATGGGCTTGCATACATTCATTGGTATGTCATGTGATATTGAAATGGGCCTATGGGCCATACCGTTTACAGTAAAGGCTTCGGCCCAGTAACCGTTAAACGAAAGGCTTCAGCCCAATATATGTCGAGAATGAATAAGGCTTTGGCCCAGATTGTACTGATACCATGTTATTCACCATTTGTTTGTTATTGGGATTACACACTGAGTTTTCGTAAACTCCCCCGTTTCTAACTGTGCAGGTAATCCCTAAGCTTAGATGGTTTGGAGCTGCGAGGGACTCGGAGATGGCCGCACTAGTGTTTCTGTTTCTTTTAATTGCAATTAGATTTCGTTTTCGGTTTTTAATTTATGTAATAAGGCCGTTGGTGGGTTTTAAGTTTTAATTTGGATTGTGATTTCTTATATTAAACTGCTAGTCTAGGAAAACTCGAGATTTCAAAATGGCATGATTTTTCTAAGGAGCACGAGTTTCCAACAACAAAGTTTTCAAAATGCTTCCGCAATTTTAAATGAGGTAATATACCAAAGGCAAACAAATTGGTAAACGTTTTGATGAGAACTTTAGTTTAATAATAAAGGAATTTAGATTCAGTAATGGATTTTCACCGGAAAGATCAAATTTGAAAAATGGTTTGATGTGATGCACCAAATTCGGCCATAATGTCTAGGCCGGGTTTGGGGTGTTACAATTAGCATTTACCATATCCTTTTTACATGAATCCATATGATTTTTGGGTTTTATGGTATTTTGTATCTCTTAAACTTGAATAACAACCATCAGTATGAGTTTCTATTAATGTTCTCTAGATATGAAATCAAATTGTGTTAAATTATATTGTAAAACCAGCAGAAAATGTTTGTGTCCTCTTAATATCAAAATCTAGAGTCTAGAGTCTAGAATCCAGGCACCTTAGTGTGGATAATAGATTGTAACTTGATTTATTTGCCAAAGTGACGATGAATCTGAACATTTGGCTTTGCATCCTTTAGATATTGAAGGTGCGGCAGAGGATTCAATCTCTTCAAGCTGGAAAAGCTAAGGCTTAGCACTTCTTCGAGTGGAATGTTATTTAATGTTGCATTCCATGGTCATTCATCTTAGTCAGAACTTGAATTTTGTGTTATGGAAACAGGGTTTTGTAGCTACCTTGTGTACTAGCTTCTTTAACCATGATGGTTAATTATTACGAGTTTTGCAGCTTCTTTTATAATTGGCCGAGTTAATATAGATCAGATGAGCTGTGAGGTAGATTTCTCATTTATTTAAACATAATATTTAAATTATAAATTTAAATTCACTAATTTTTATATTTAGTTTTAAAGTTAAAATTTTAATAGAAAATTTAATTTAATTAATTTTTTATTTATCCTTAAAAGTATATAGTTTAAAGTTCAAATTTCAAAAATAAAGAATAATATATTATTTATCATAGAAATAAATATTATTTAATTAAAATATTTTTTAAAGGACATGTTTTTTAGCGGCGTTTGTGGGAAAAGCATTGCTAAAGGTCTGTTCTATAGTGGCGTTTCTAGAAAAAGCGCCGCTAAAGATCATGACCTTTAGCAGCACTTTTGGGAAGTTCAAATTTCAAAAATAAAACATAATATAATATTTATCATAGAAATAAATATTATTTAATTAATATATATTTTTTTAAAGGTCATGTTCTTTAGCGGCGTTTGTAGGAAAAGCATCGCTAAAGGTCTGTTCTATAGCGGCGTTTTTGGGAAAAGCGTCGCTAAAGGTCATCGTCTTTAGCGGCATTTGCAGGGAAAGCGCCGCTAAAGGTCATCGTATTTGCGGCATTTACAGGAAAAGCGCCGCTAAAGGTCATGTTCTATAGTGGCTTTTTTACATAAACGCTGCTATAGACCCAAAAAATGTCGCTAAAACCCGTTTTACTGTAGTGAAAACAACAAAGAGCTTGTGACATTTAATGTTTTATGTGTAAAGGGCATGGGCACTATAGTCGTGATTGTGCCAATGTAACACCTCTAAACCATATCCGTCCCCAGAATAGGGTTACGAGGTAATACCGGACGAGATGTAATTTTTTTTATTTGCATATACTCTCTCAACCTTTTAAATCAATCAAATGTTAACACATGTAACTAATTTCAAAATTCATTACGAATCATATCATAACCTGTCTCATATCAATCATATATCATATTTAATTATCACTAGCTATGTTCCAAATTCATACCACTATTACTTTAATCATACATCACTCAAAACATATATTTATCATTTAATAATATTTGAACACTTAATAAAAATTAGCATTTTAATTTATACTTCAATCATGCACATATCACCACGTCCAAATATATGCATATCAATCATAAATTATGTGCACATATTTGTGTACTATATTGACTAACTTTATTAATTCAAGTCATACTTAATATTAATCATCATAAACCAAATTTATTGACTTTTAAATATAGCATTTAATCTTCTAGAATAACATCAATGCACTATATATGTATACGAACATATACTTTTCACATACACATTTCAACTTGAATTAAATTATACTTTATGGTTATATAATAATATTATACAACTACAACCAAGCATACCAAATGACCGAATTTCATATGCATCATATCCAGTATATATATTTTATTATTCACTTGACTAGCATAAACCGTTTTACAAGCACTTAACTTAACCAAAATCAGCAAAAATTCCATATAACATAAATCCAACCAAAATTTCACATAGGTAACTCAATTATATACCTTTAACTATTTAATTAAACTATCAATATATATATTCACTTGTATATGTCCGAACATCCTTGATAACTTCATTACATAACATTTCCAATATAAACATTCTTTACACATCAAACCAAATAAAATATCAAACCATTCATCATCTTAAAAGATTATAATTACCGAATCACAACTAATTCATATCCATCACTCATATATTATCACCTAGCCTGAATACCTATTTACATAAACAATCCACAAATCAAACACATTCGTCAACCTTACATCTATATGTCGATCTTTTGTTCTTAATAGTAGTAGTTATAAACCATATACATTTATCTCTTACCAAATCATATTATATACCAAGCATCACATAAATACCATTCATTCATAGCATGAAGCACTTTAACCAAAATGAACACAAACCATGAACAAACATAACAAAAATTCAAGCATAGAAATCAAGCCATTTTCGCATGGCTTAGATTTATACATAAACCAAAATCCAACATCTCAAAATATAATCCAGCCTATACATGCCATAGGTTCAAAAATTTAGTTTGTAAAATACCGAAGGCGATCGATAGTGTGAAAGACTTTATTGACAATCCCCGAGCTCGTAACTTGAATCCAAAATCTATAAAACAGAGGTAAATATAAATACACAAAGTAAGCTAACTTAGCTTAGTAAGTCATAAGCAAATAAATAGCATAATGACATAAATGTCTCATTTTAAACTAAACCGAATTGTTTTAACGATACAAGCTTAACCTTAAATTACTAGTACATATTTAATACATTTTCATACACATTCCATATCTTGGTCGAATACTCACATAAGCAAAATTAACCAAATGTCATTCAACTTTCAAAGCTATGAAGTCATTATTTAATCATTTATACATATACTCATAAAAATAAGCTCAAAAATCATAATAAAACATTATGAACATGTACCTCTTATTTGGCCAAATATGCATAGTCATATTTACATATATATATATATTTGTATCAAAGGCCGAATATTCATACTAAATTCACATGAAATCCACATTTTCATTTTACATAATTTGTAACAAGTTTCAAGTCATATACTTAGCATATTTCAAGTAAACAACAAACTAACCCATACCTATCCATTAAGCTCATTTTATACATTCGATCACAACTTAGTTTTGCCCGATAAACCATTTGGAATTGGATAGGACATTTGGATAATCACACATATCGTACAATGTCAATGTCCCAGACGTGGTCTTACATGTAATCACATTTCGATGCCACTGTCCCAGACAGGGTCTTACTCGCACACATATATCAGAATCACATATCAATGCCATGGTCTTACTCCCACACATAATTGGAATCCTATGTCATGACGTATGTATCCTAACTATTCCTAAGGTTCATACGGGGCTTTCGGACGTCGTAACTCGACCAAAACGAATTCAGAAATGTAGTAACTAAGCCTTTTCATATCCGACTATAACAAATATAAATTCTAACATTTCATAACAGCATATATATTTAATATTTAACTACAATTAAACACATCTATTTTCTTATAAACTTACCTCGGACGATGGAAAACTGGAACGGATCGGCTAGTCGACAACTTTAGTTTTCCCCTGATCTAAATCTGATTTTATCTTTTCTTGATCTAAATTAATATAAATTAAACTTATTAAATCAAATATTCAATCAAATTCATCCAAAAACACACAAATGGGCAAATTACCCTTTTACCCCTGATATTTCACATTTTTCACAATTTAGTCCCTATTGCACAAAACACAAAATTTGCAAAATTTCATTACACCCATGTTGGGCCGAATTTTACCCATACTCATTCAAGTCCATATATTTCATTTATTTCACATTTTAGTCCCTCAAATTATTATTTTTGCAATTTAGTCCTAATTACTCAAAATCATCAAAAACTCCAATACAAAACATGTTAATCTAAAACATATCTTTCATATTTCATCATCAAACAACAAAAATCACAAGCTCTCAACAATGGCACAACTCAAAATATTCATCAAAATCAAAAATTCAAGCATGGGTCTTGTAGTACTCGAAGTAACGATCTTAAAAACATAAAAATTATCAAAAACCAAGCTAGTTACATACCTTGATTATGCTATCAAATGGCTGAAATTTTCAAAGCTTATTCTTTCTCTTTTCTTTTAGCATTCGGTTATGGTGCAAAAGATGAGTGCATATGTTTATTATTTTTTTATGTTTTATTTAACATATATTATTAATTTAATTACAAATTAACCTTTATTTAATAATACAAAATCATTATAAAAAAAAGTCATAGCCGTCCATCATTAATAATTATGGATTAATTGCATTATAAACACTTCATATTAGAAAGACAAGTTCAATTTGATACTTTCACATTTAATTATTAAATTTTTATTTTACACAATTAAGCTCTTTTGATTGAATCAACATCCAAACAATAAAATTAAAACACGAAAATTTAGCACATATAAATTTACACATAATAAACACAGAAAATAATTTTAAAATATTTTTTTGACTTGGATTCAGGGTCCCAAAGCTACCATTTCGATTAGGGTCTAAATCGGGTTGTTATAGCCAACATGAGACTTTTGTTGATCAAAGAAGATGGTGAACTTTGTAAACTAGAAAAAAAAATGATAATGAGAATTTTTTCCTTGAATCTCTGGAGTGGAAAAGTCTACTTACTGGTCCAAATTTGGTGAATGGAAATTTATATGAGGTAAAATTGGAGAGTTTTCAAGTGGAAAAAGAAAATGAAAAGCATGAAAATACTCATACAAAAGTGAGGAATGATTATATTTTAACTAACTCAAACTCAAATTTGTTTAGTGGTGTTTCTTTGTTACAGGATTTCAAGGATCTATTGACAAACTCTCAATTATATTATTCTATCATCGATAGATGATTTACTTGTGAGAAAGAGGTAAGTTAAACATTGATAATTCTCCACAAGTGCTAGAAGGTAAGAAAAGTAATGATACATCGGAAATTAAAATATGCAGGCATACCTTGAATGTTTTTGATAAGTATGCTACTGATTTTATTTTTTCCTTACAACATGCTTTCTCATTAGTCAAGTTTCAATAAACAATGGTATGAAAGGTTAATTGATTTTATGGGTTTATTTAGGTATTAAAAGCTTACTTTTGTTGCATTCGACAGGTTTATTATAGAACCTCATGCATTTGATCTTGCAACAAAATTTTCTACCTTAGACTTTAAAGATGAATTTTTACATAATAATATCAAATTACTTGATTTTTATAATTATGTGAAATTCTTGACTCATCGTTGGAAATTCTTATGGATGAACATGCATATTCAAAGACAGTTATAGGTTATTTTTTACTTGAACACTCATGTGCCTAATATTTCTTTGTTTAGTGTTGATGGTTTATTTTTGAAGGAGAGATACTTAATCCATGCTGATTTGGGAGGTCAAAATCATATCTTTGATCCTGGAGATAGTTTTGGCGCACAAGAAAGCTTAGGTAAGTATTTTATTCATTTTATTGTTATTTAATCTAATCCCTTTTCTTTCTGTGCAACTAAAGATTCGAGGATGAATCTTCTTGAGGAATGGGGGAATGATGCGAGTCTCAAGGCACAATTTTAGACCCATGGATGTGATGGGCTCAGACTACCTCAAGGCCCAACAGTAATGTCAAAAGCCAAGTAAATCAAACCAGGGTTTGATCAAAGACATGATTCAAGGAAAAAAGTTTTGAGGAAAGGTGGAATGATACATGCACTGATAGGGTGAATTTTATTAAATTCCATTCACCGAAGTTGGAAATTTTCAAGTTTGGCAAATCAGTAGACTTGTGACGACTTTTTGGATGGGATCTTGGCATTTCTGGGTTGAGATGTCTGTAAGGTGTTCGAAGATCTATCTCTCAGTTTCGAAACTCACTTTGAATCACTTGATTTTGAGTTTGGGAGCTCAAGTTAT
This sequence comes from Gossypium hirsutum, assembly GCF_007990345.1. Classification (NCBI taxonomy): domain Eukaryota; kingdom Viridiplantae; phylum Streptophyta; class Magnoliopsida; order Malvales; family Malvaceae; genus Gossypium; species Gossypium hirsutum. The sequence continues at coordinate 50,329,767 of NC_053431.1, read as the reverse complement.
GTCTATTTTAGTGAAGACTATGCAAGCATAATTTCTGAATAGGATTATGATAGGAATTACGAGTTCGAGCTTTTAATTTGAGTTTAAATCATATTGGGCTTCCCAATATTGTATTTATCAGCTCTTGTTATTTCATTATTTTATTGTTCTGAATTTTTAATAATTATTAAGAAGATTAAGTTAATTAGGAGTTCTATGTCAATAAGAAAGTTTAGTTTAAAGCTACTTCTTGTTTAGATTAATTAGAGTTCTAGTATACTTAAAAGTTTTATTTAGATTTATTTAGATAGCCTATATATTGGCCTTTGCAATGTATACAAATCATTCAATTCATTATTATTCAACTTCTTTTTGGAGTTTATATATTCTCTTTGAGTTTTTTTTTAATAATTTCTCTTGAGTTTCTTTTAGAAGAGTTTTAATAATCTTTTTAGATTGTGGGAATCATCTTCAAACTTCTTCTTGTCAAGTTTTCTTTCTTGGAGGGGAAATTAGAGCCGCTTAAAGGGGGTTGGATTCTTCGTGTTTCCAAGGATTCTTAGGACTTCTGTAACGCCCTTTACCTGTATTCGATGCCGGAACAGGGTACGAGGCATTACTAAAGTTAAACTCAAAAAAATTCAAAATCGAGACATGAATTTCCACTCAAATTTAGAATTTTTCATAAACATTCATTTTGTTCCTACAACGAGCCTACGAGGCCCAAAACATACATTGAAAGTGGTATGGGACTAAACCAAGAACTTTAGAAAATTTTATAATGCTTAGAAAACTTTTCACCAAAATAAGGGACACACGCCCGTGTGGGCAGGACGTGTGGTCACACACGCCCGTGTCCCTAACCTGTGTAACTCTCTATTTATGATGTCATCAACAAATTAAAGTCACACAGCCAAGGCACACGCCGTGTGCATAGGCTATTTGGTCGAATAAATTTTTCATAATTTTTCATAAAATAGGTGTAGACTTCACATGGCCAAGGCACACGCCCGTGCTCGAGGCCATGTCGTCCACACGGCTGAGACACACGCCAGTGTCTCTGCCCATGTGCTCGATACTGAGCATTCTGTTTTACAACAATTAAGGTGCAGGGAACACATGGCAGACACACGCCCAAGGGGTAAGCTGTGTGTCACACACGGCCTAGAACATGTCCGTGTGTCTACCCGTGTGGACAAAAATAAGGCTATTTACCAAGCCTTTTTGCCACACTTTCAAGCACGACCTACACAACAACATGTAATACCATTCCAAGTATAAACATACAGCCAATTCAGCCACAACTAAGGGATCCACACATCATTTACATACTTATTAACTCAACCATGCAATTTCCACATCCATGAAAGACATCATCATATGCATATAAACATAAACCAATATTAGCCAATTTCAATGGCCATTTACAAAATGTATCATCAACCATACTTGACACTTAAGAATTTTGACAAACATTAACATCATACATACACCACTTGAACATCTTTAGCCATTCCAATGACTAAGTCACAAAATATTACTTACAAGCCTTCATCTATACCAAGTAGCTTATACATGCCATTATACCAAAATGAATCATTTAGCTATACAAAAAGGAGATTTGTGGATAGTATCATCTTCCTCCGACCGAATCCTCCAACCTTCGCGAGCCTTACGGGCACTATAAAACAAGAAAAAGTAAAACGGGGTAAGCATTTTCATGCTTAGTAAGTTCGCATAATGGAAAGAAAACTTATCAGTCATGTTTATTCAAATACGCATACATACACATTCATTCCATGAATAATTTTGACAAGTTACCTAAATACATTCACTCATTAAACAAGTTAGTCATATACATTATGAAGTATTCAAACCAACATGGATGAGCTCACCATAATGTAAATTTTCATATCATTTTACAATTTCCATTTTTTTAAGATTTCCTTTCGTTGAACTACTGTAAATCTCGATGGAGACTTGGGTAGTATACTCGAGGTATACATATCAATCGTCCGTCAATTTACATCCAGAGTGCTCCTTGAGCACATATTCATAGAGCACACTCTCAAGCCACATTTATAAAATAGGATTACCAGTCCAGGCTAAATCCCTTCGATAACATTATTTCTAATAAGCCTACAATGAATTACCCATCCGAGCTAAATCCATTTCATGGCATTTGCTCAAGAGAGTGCAGCTCAGGATTACCCGTCCAGGCTAAATTCTTCCTAATTATTTTTGTTCAGTTCAAGGAAATTATTATAATCTAGTGAAATACAATGCTCAACCGAGACAATGACATTTTATTCATGTCTTGCATCTTATGATTATTTCATAGCATGTATCATTTCATATATATATTTTCTCAATCACACAATTCAATTAATACATAATAACATACCAAATTAAATTACACGAACTTACCTTGAGAATGGTTCGTATTCGAAGTCAACTATTTCGAGACCTTTCATTTTCCTCGGTCTAGTTCTGTAATCGGTTGTTCCGGGTCTATATATGCAAATTCGACTATCAATTCATCGTTTTACACATACATTTACATTAATTTGCATCCTAGACAGAATTACCACTTTGTCCCAAACTTTTTAACATTTTACATTTTAGTCCTTAGGCTCGTAAAATGAAATGTATCCATTTTCTTTGTTACCTAAGCCTAGCTGAACCATATATATGCTCATATCAGCCCAAATTTTTCATCAACTAAGATTTTTCTGAACCATATATATGCTCATATCAGTCCAAATTTTTCATCAAATCAGATTTTTACTACCCATTTTACAACTTTTTACAAATAGGTCCTTTTTAGGTATTTTCATGAAAAATCACTCAGTAAAAGTTGTTTATTACACATCAAACTTCCATTTTCTACCATTAAACATCAAAACACATGCATGTCACACATGGTTAAATTTTTAAACATGAACCCTACTTCAAAACAATGGTAGAAATGGAAAGATCAGTTGAATACGACTTAAAAAACGTATAGAGCATTAAAAATGGGGCTAGGATGTACTTACAATCAAGCTTGAAAGTGGCCAAAACCCTAGCTATGGGGAGCTTGTAAAACTTAGCTATGGCGAAGAAGATGGACTAAAATTTTGACTTGATTTTCCCTTTTAATTCATTTATTTACTAAATAACCAAAATGCCCTTAATGCCTTTCTTTCAAATTTCACCTATTCATGCTCATATTTTTCCACAAAAAATAAAATGGTCTAATTATCATATAAGGACCTCTAATTTCAAATTTCAGAGCAACTGGACACCTTTAACATGTCGAACTCTACTTTTGTACTTTTATGATTTAGTCCTTTTAACTAAATTGAGTGCCCAAACGTCAAAATTTTCAAACGAAAATTTGACAAAATCATTCCGTAAAACTGTAGACCATAAAAATATGATAAAAGAAAATTTTACTATGTCGGATTTGTGGTACCAAAACCATGTTCAGACTAGACCTAAAATTGAGATGTTACAACTCTCCCCTTTTTAGGGATTTTCGTCTCCGAAAATCTTATCGGAAAAGAGGCTTGGGTACTATTTTCTCATAGCCTCCTCAAGTTCCCACGTTGCTTCCTCGACTCCATGTCTTTGCCACAAGACTTTCACTAGGGCTATACTTTTATTTCTCAACTGTTTCACTTCCCAAGCTAAAATTTTGATCGATTCCTCACCATACGTCATATCCGGTCGAATCTCGACCTCTATTGGAGAAATAAAAAGTGAAGGGTTAGATCGAAACCGCCACAACATTGACACATGAAACACATCATGAATCTTTTCCAACTCTATCGGTAAAGCCAACTGATATGCTACTGGCCCGATTCTTTCAATCACCTCATATGGCCCAATAGAGCGTGAACTCAACTTGCCTTTTCGGCCAAATCTGAGAACTTTCTTCCATGGAGATACTTTCAAGAACACTTTATCTCCAATTTGAAACTCAATTTCTTTTCTTTTCAAATCCGCGTATGACTTTTGTCTATCCAAAGCTGCTTTCAAACAATCACGAATTACCTTCACCTTTTTTGTGGTTTCTTTGACTAAATCAACCCCATGAATTTGTTTCTCGCTGAGCTCTATCCAATACAAAAGAGTTTGGCACTTACGACCATATAACGTTTCATATGGTGTCATCTTTATGCTTGACTGAATACTATTGTTGTAGGCAAATTCAACCAACGATAGATATTTCTCCCAACTACCTTGAAACTCTAGAACACAACATCGGAGCATGTCCACAAGAATCTGAATTACTCTTTTAGATTGACCGTCAGTTTGTGGATGGAAAGCGGTACTAAAATTTATCTTCGTACATAAGGCTTCTTGCAACTTCTTCCAATCGCGAAGTGAATCTCAGATCTCTATCCGAAATAATCGATATAGGCACCCCGTGCAATCTCACAATCTTAGCAATGTACAATTCAGCTAACTTATCAAGCGAGTAGTCACTACATACCTGTATAAAATGAGCCAACTTCGTCAATCTATCAACAACGACCCATGGGGCATCTTTCTTTTTCAGGGCCAAAGGAAAACCCGTTATAAAGTCCAATGTAATTTTATCCCATTTCCACTCGGGAACCATCACTGGCTGAAGCAGACCTGAAGGTACTTGATGTTCAGCTTTCACTTGTTGGCAAACCAAACATTTCGAAACAAACTCAAAGATACCTCTTTTCACACCTGACCACCAATACATTTTCTTCAAGTCATTATACATTTTCGTACTACCCAGATGAACGGATAAACAACCACTGTTTGCTTCTTGAAGAATTTTCTAAATGAGTTCGTCACCTTTAGGTACAAAAATCCTATCTCGAAACATCAGACAACCATCGAAACCGATATGAAAATCTGAGTCAGTGTCCGATTCACATATGGCTATCTTAGCTTGCAATTCACTATCGCACTTCTAAGCTTTGCAAATTTGTTGAAGAAACGTTGGTCTAGCTCTCAACTCGGCTAGAATTGAACCATCATTTGATAAGGTCATCCTCGTGTTCATGGTTCTCAAGGCAAACAAGGATTTCCTATTCAGAGCATTTGCGACTACATTTGCCTTAGCTGGGTGGTAATCAATCACGAACTCATAGTCTTTCAGTAACTCAAGCCATCGTTGTTGGCACAAATTTAAGTCTTTCTGAGTCATCAAATATTTCAAACTCTTGTGATCAGTGAAAACATGACATTTCTTATCGTACAAATGATGTCTCCAAAATTTCAAGGCAAAAACTATGACGGCCAATTCCAAATCATGTGTCGGGTAATTCTTCTCAGGTGACTTCAACTGTCTCGAGGCATAAGCTATCACTTTGCCCTCTTGCATTAACATACATCCAAGACCAATCAAGGATGCATCGCTATAGATCACAAATTCCTTTCCCGACTTGGGTTGCACTAAAACCGACGCCTTAGTCAATAAGGCTTTCAATTTCTCAAAACTCTACTGACATTTTTCGGACCACTCAAACTTGACATCTTTTTGCAACAATCTCATCATAGGAGTAGCAATCATCGAAAAACCTTTGACAAACCGACGGTAGTAACTGGCTAAGCCCAAAAAGCTTCTAACCTCGGATACATTCTTTGGCGGTTTCCACTCAACTATTCCTGAAATCTTACTGGGATCGACCCGAATACCATCGCCTGAAATGATATGTCCCAAAAATCCAACTTCTTTGAGCCAAAACTCACTTTTACTGAACTTAGCATATAACTATTTTTCTCTCAAAATCTATAGAACAGTTCTCAAATGCTCAGCATGCTCAGATTCATCTCGAGAATAAATCAAGATATCATCGATGAACATGACCACAAACTTATCTAAGTATGGTCTAAAAATTCGGTTCATCAAGTCCATAAAAACTACAGGAGCATTCGTCAGTCCGAAAGGCATAACTAGGAATTCATAATGCCTGTACCTTGTTCTGAAAGCAGTTTTTGGTTCATCTGACTCCTTAACTCTCAACTGATTATAACTCGATCTCAAATCTATCTTTGAAAACATTGTTGCGCCTTTCAACTAATCAAACAAGTCATCAGTTCTCGGTAACGGATACTTGTTCTTTATAGTCACTTGGTTGAGCTGTCGATAATTGATGCACAGTCTCATAGAGCCATCTTTCTTCTTTACAAACAATACTGGTGCACCCCAGGGAGAATAACTCGGTCTAGTAAAACCTTTATCTGACAATTCTTGCAACTGAACTTTCAATTCTTTCAATTCAGTCAGGGCCATCCTATTTGGACCAATCGAGATCGGTGAGGTACCATGGACTAATTTGATACCAAACTCAATTACTCTAATCGGAGGTAACTTGGCAATTCCCCAAAAATACATCTGAATATTTGCATACTACCGGCACTGACTCAATTTTCAATTAAGACTTCTCAGTGTTCAACACATAAGCAAGATAGGCTTCACACCCTTTTCTCATACATTTTTGAGCCAACATAGAAGAAATCACAATAGGTAGTGTACCTAACTCATCTGATTCAACCCGAAGAATTTCACCATTTTCACATTTCAATTTAATAATTTTCAGTCTACAATATACTATAGCATCACGTAGTGTCAACCAATCCATACCCAATATAACATCAAACTCATCAAGGCAATAACATTAAGTTAGCCGGAAAACAGTGACCTTGAATTATCAAAGACAATTCTTGCAAACTCTATCATCCAGAACGTATTCGCCTAAAGGGTTTGACACTTTAATCACATATTCGGTAGACTCAACAGGTAAATCCATACTAGATACTAACTTCATGCAAATATAAGAATGGGTTGATCCAGGATCAATCAATGCAACTACATTAGTATCGTAGAGAAAAAAAGTACTGGTGATAACATCAGGTGATGAGGCCTCTTACTTTACACGTATGCCATATGTCCTTGCTAGAGCTCGTGCCTCAGATTTGGCTACTGAATCCTTTGCAGTACCACGACTACCACTGACATTCCCGGGGTGTTTAGAGGCCTACCCCTCAAGGTGAGGTTACTCGATATAGGAGTCTGTTCAGTATCCTTCTCAACTCTTTCCGGGCATTCCTTAAGAAAGTGATCAAGTGAACCACACCTGAAACATGCCCCACTTTTCATCTGACATTCACAATAATGCAATTTGTTACATACATTAAACCGTGGCTTTGGGTTCCCAACACTCCCTACACTAACCGCTGAGGGAGAAGAAGTCCTCGATTTAGAGCGTTTGGAACTTCTCTCATTTCTTGTATGTCCCACTGATGAGGTAAAACGCTCATGATAACTTCTTGATTTCTTTGAAGTAGAGGGTTGTGACTTACTCCTGAATCTTTTACTCGGAACCTGGGTTTCCCTTTCGGCTTTCTTCTTTTCTATACTTAAACTCTCAACCTTCTTGGCCCGAGCGGCTAGCACAGCAAACTCTCTTATTTCGAGAGTCCCAATTAGTAGTTTAGTGTCTTCATTTTGTCCTTCCTCAAAGCATTTGCACATCGGTTTGAACCCATTCCCTGGTATACTGGCTCAACCGAACGAACTCTCGTTCATATTCTGACACAGTCCTGTCTCACTATTTAAGCTCTAAAAATTCTTTTCTTTTCTGATTTAAGAACCTTTGGCTGATATACTTCTTTTGGAACTCCTCTTGAAAGAATTCCCACATGACATTTTCCCTTGGTACAATTAAAGATATAGTTTTTCACCAATAGCATGTTGTGTCTTTCAGTAAAGATATCGCACATTTCAAACATTCTACAAGAGTACATGATAATTCCTTGAAAACCTGAATGGTATTCTCTAACCAAAACTCAGCTTTTTCTGAATCATTATTGGTAGTAGCTCTGAACTCTTTTGCTTCATATTTTCTTATTTGATCAACCGGAGCCTTTATGATCCTTTCAGGCTCAACACCCCGTGACACCTCATAATCAGGTTGCAGGACAGGTAGGGGAGGTTGGGGAATAGCGAGGTTTGTTCTCATGTATTCATTAAACCATTCATCCATCATTTTCAAGAAGGCTATTTTCGCCTCTTCGTGACCTTCTGACTTAGGTCTCCTACTACTAGTAGTTGCAGCTCGTTGTACAGAAGCTTGAGCAGTGCCCTCAGCTTCTTCGGACTCATCTCGAGCTTGTTTGGAAGACATTTACTAAATGAAAATACATTTAAAAGTGTTCAGGAGTTATCACATTACCATAATTTATATAACGGCATGTATAGCTAAACTCGTGTTGGCTACATTAGTCCAAGAATTGACTAAACCGTAGCTCTAATACCACTAAATGTAATGCTTCTTACCTGTATTCGATGCTAAAACAGGGTACGAGGCATTATCAAACTTCAACTCAAATAAACATTCAAAATCGAGACACAAATTTCCACTCAAATTTAAAACTTTTCATAAACATTCAGTTTGTCCCTACAATGAGCCTACGAGGCCCAAAACATACATTGAAAGTGGTTCGGGACTAAACTGAGAACTTTAGAAAATTTTATAACGCTTAGAAAATTTTTCACTAAAACAGGGGTCACACGTCCGTGTGGCTTAGGATACGCCCGTGTGGGCAAGCTGTGTGGTCACACACGCCCGTGTCCCTAACCCGTGTAACTCTCTGTTTATGACGTCATCAACAAATTAAAGTCACACGCCCAAGGCACACGCACATATGCTTAGGCCGTGTAGTCGAATAAATTTTTCATAATTTTTCATAAAATAGGCGTAGACTTCACATGGCCAGGGCACACACCCGTGTTCGAGGTTGTGCCGTCCACACGGCTGAGACACATAGTCGTGTCTCTGCCCGTGTGCTCGATACTGAGCATTCTATTTTGCAACAATTAAGGTGTAGGGGGCACACACCCAAGGGGTAAGCCGTGTGTCACACACGACCTAGACACACGCCCATGTGTCTACCCGTGTGGACAAAAATAAGGTTATTTACCAAGCCTTCCAACTGTGTGTCACACACGGCCTAAACACACGGCCGTGCTCGAGGCCATGTCGTCCACACCGCTGAGACACACGCTAGTGTCTCTACCCGTATGCTCGATACTGAGCATTCTGTTTTGCAACAATTAAGGTGCAGGGAACACACGGCAGACACACGCCCAAGGGGCAAGCTGTGTGTCACACACGGCCTAGACACATGCCCGTGTGTCTACCCGTGTGGACAAAAATAAGGCTACTTACCAAGCCTTTTTGCCACACTTTCATGCACAACCTACACAATAACATGTAATACCATTCCAAGTATAAACATATAGCCAATTCAGCCACAACTAAGGGATCCACAAATCATTTACATACTTATTAACTCAACCATGCAATTTCCACATCCATGAAAGACATCATCACATGCATATAAACATAAGCCAATATTAGCCAATTTCAATGGCCATTTACAAAATGTATCATCAACCATACTTGACACTTAAGAATTTTGACAAACATTAACATCATACATGCACCACTTGAACATCTTTAGCCATTCCAATGACTAAGTCACAAAATATTACTTACAAGCCTTCATCTATACCAAATAGCTTATACACGCCATTATACCAAAATGAATCATTTAGCTATACTAAAAGGAGATTTGTGGATAGTGTAATCTTGCTCCGACTGAATCCTCCAACCTTCACGGGCCTTACGAGCATTATAAAATAAGGAAAAGTAAAACGGGGTAAGCATTTTCATGCTTAGTAAGTTCGCATAATGGAAAGAAAACTTACTAGTCATATTTATTCAAATAAGCATACATACGCATTCATTTCATCAGTAATTTTGACAAGTTACCTAGATACATTCACTCATTAAACAAGTTAGTCATATACATCATGAAGTATTCAAATCAACATGGATGACCTCACCATAATATAAACTTTCATATCATTTCACAATTTCCTTTTTTTTTTAAGATTTCCTTTCGTTGAACTATTGTAAATCTCGATGGAGACTCGGGTAGTATACTCGAGGTATACTTGTCAATTGTCCATCAATTTACATCCAGAGTGCTCCTTGAGCACATATTCATAAAGAACACTCACAAGCCACATTTATAAAATAGGATAACCAGTCTAGGCTAAATCCCGTCTTTAGCATTCACTCTTAAGAGCTTATTCAAGATTGCCAGTCCAGGCAAAATCCCTTCGATAGTGTTAGCTCTAATGAGTCTACTATGAATTACTCGTCCAGGTTAATTCCATTTCATGGCATTTGCTCAAGAGAGTACAGCTCAAGATTACCCATCCAGGTTAAATCCTTCCTATATTATTTTTATTCAGTTCAAGGAAATTATTATAATCCATCAAAATACAATGCCTAACCGGGACAATGACATTTTATTCATGGCTTGCATCTTATGATTATTTCATAGCATGTGTCATTTCATATATATATTATCTCAATCACACAATTCAATTAAAACATGATAACATACCAAATTAAATTGCACGAACTTACCTTGAGAATGGCTCGTATTCAAACTCAACTATTCTGAGACCTTTCGTTTTGCTTGATATACTTCTGTAATCGGTTGTTTCGGGTCTATATAAGAAAATTCAACTATCAATTCATCGTTTTACACATACATTTTCATTAATTTACATCCTAGACAAAATTACCATTTTGTCCCTAACTTTTTGACACTTTACATTTTAGGCCCTAGGCACGTAAAATGACATGTATCCATTTTCTTTGTTACCCAAGCCTAGCCGAACCATATATATGCTCATATCAGCCCATATTTTTCATCAAATCATATTTTTACTACCCATTTTACAACTTTTTACAAATAGGTCGTTTTTAGGTATTTTCATGAAAAATCACTCAGTAAAAGATATTTATTACACATCAAACTTCCATTTTCTACCATTAAACATCAAAAAACTTGCATGTCACACATGGGCAAATTTTTAACCCTACTTCAAAAAAATGGTAGAAATGGAAAGATCGAGTGAATACGACTTTAAAAACGTAAAGAGCATTAAAAACGGGGCTAGGATGTACTTACAATCAAGCTTGAAAGTGGCCAAAACCCTAGCTATGGGGAGCTTGTAAAATTCAGCTACGGTGAAGAAGATGGACTAAAATTTGGACTTGATTTTCCCTTTTAATTCATTTATTTACTAAATGACCAAAATGCCCTTAATGCCTTTCTTTCAAAATTCACCTATCCATGCCCATTTTTGTCCACAAAAACTAAAATGTCCTAATTATCATATAAGGACCTCTAACTTAAAATTTCATAGGAATTGGACACCTTTAAATGTAGAACTCAACTTTTGCATTTTTTATGATTTAGTCCTTTTGACTAAGTTGAGTGCCCAAACGTCAAAATTTTTTAACGAAATTTCAAAAAATCATTCCGTGAAACTGTAGACCATAAAAATATGATAAAAACTAATTTTACTGCGTCGAATTTGTGGTCACGAAACCACTGTTCCGACTAGACCTAAAATCGGGATGTTACAAGTTCTACATATCACGTTCTATCTTTCCAACTATCTTCTTTATTTTCTTCCTTATTGTTCTAATCGTTGATTTATTATTCTATTTTAATTATCTTGGTTATTTATTTTAATTATTTTTCTAACTTGGATTTGATTGCGTTTCAGGTTGTGAAAAATTTTTAAGTTTCTTTCCGAACATCTAAAGCCTTAAGTTAAATCCACGACTTTGACAAACTTACGATCTACTTCTGCATTCATCTGTCTCATTCTTTATCACACGGGCTACGACACGGCCTGACACACGATCATGTGACGTAAAGCAGTTTCGAAAACAACCTCTATTTTTGAGCTTTTCCTAGTTTTAATCGATGTTTCGGGTTAGAATCACACATCTGATGTTATTTTTGATGGACCATACAAACATCGCACTCCAAATCCTACATACAACATTAAAATGGATCGATTTACTAATGTGAATTGACTCAATACCAAAATCGAAGCTTAATTTTGATAACACAACCTAGCAAAATTAGTCCCAAAATTGACATACCAATGCTTACCCCATAAAACAATAGTTGAACACAACTATCCCACTAATAGATTGTGATCTTTGACCCCTCACTTAACTACCGTCACAAAAATAGTTAATAGAAACACTTAAACTGTGACAGCTCTAATTTGACCCTAGTCGGGAAGTGGTTTCGGGACCACAAAACTAAGTCACAAAATTATTTAAATGCTCTTTTCTATGTTTATTATATGTGAAGTATCATGTGTGAAAGTATCATGTCTAAATTTTGTCATTTGAATGTGAAATTATGAAAAAGGACTTATGTGATAAAATTGAAGAATGTGTTAGGAAGAAATGAGGTGATAGAATAATGCATGGCTTATTAAAAGGGAGGACTTGCATGTCAAATTGTCCAATCTAAAGTTAGTGGCCGGCCATGATGATGATGATTTGTAATATATGCATTTTATACATATAAGAAATATAATTATTAAATGTTTTATAATAAACATAAGAAATTAATAAAAGAAAAGAAAGCCATACATCCTTGCCTTGTTCTTGCCGAATGTTTGAGAAAGAAAGAAGAAATATGCTTTGAGGATTTCGGCAATGTAGCAAGCTAAAAATTTAAGGTAAATTTCATGTAATTTTTTGTTAATTTTTAATAGATGTGTGATCCTTGTTTACTTAATGTTAAAGCCCATGTTGAAATTTTGATTTCGGTTGAGCTATGTGCATTCGGTCATAGAGGAAATTGAATCAAATTTGGTTGTTTGTCTTAATTAAGGAGAGAAATTTATGAATCTATAATTATAAGTGACTAAATGGTAAAATAATAAGTTGGAGGGACTTGTATGTGAAGAGATGGCATTCGTTTAAGAGTATCTTTGACAAATTTGGTTCTTGTTATTTTGCATGAACTTAGATTAATTTGTAAGGACTTGAAAATACTAAGGAATATTCGGATGAAGTGAAATAAATAGAATGTTAAGTAATTACATGTTAAGGATGTTAAGGCTTAATTGTTAATGTCTGAATTCTATAAAGGGGGCTGTTATGCGAAATAATTTTAAGCTGTGTTATTATATATATATAATATATATAATCTATGGGGTAATGTTAAGTGGATCAATTGATCGATTAAATAGTTGCTTTACTTTAATTCAAGCTCAAGACCCAAAGAACCGAGATTTGGATCGAGAAAGGCGAAGTTAGCCGAGTAGTCGACACTATTGTACGAAGTTGTCGAGGTAAGTTCTTAAGTAATTTAAATTCAATTCGGTATGCTTAGAATTTAAATAAACATAGTAAGGTAAAATGCTTGATTATATAGATGTATAAATATAATGTGATGGATATATGTTTGGAGAAATGATTAGATCCAAATGTTGCTAAATTATTAATCCGAAATAGACATAGAAATATAATTTGCTGAACGTGTGTTTGAATAAATAAATTGAGCCGAATGTTGCTATACTTTTTGAATTGAAATAGACATTGAGACAAGGTGCTGAAGGTATTTTCAAATGAAAGGATTGATGAAATTGATGTGTATCAAAGTAGTTGTGTTATGACTCATACTATTTGTAACCTTAGCAATGAGCTAAGTAGTGAATGATTGTAACATCGGGCTAAAAGCCTAGCAGGCATATTGCCGGTGATATGATTCAGGTTATAATTCTAGCAGGCTACATGCTAGTATGATTTTTCGTGACTAAGAATTGATGTGTTATTAAACAAGTTAAAAATGTGTGTAAAGCCAAGTATGAGTTAAATTGTTATTAATTTGTAATAAGGTACGCATGTGAATAGTTATGAGAATTTTTGTATGTAATTTATGATTGAATGATGGCTATGATTTATATGATATTGATTTGGTATATCCAATTGAAGTATAAGTTATGAAAGTATGAAAGAACAGGTGAATTGTTTATCGAAATGTGATATTCGAGCCTCGGCCTAGCAAGCTTTAAGCTGGTGAATAATATTATCGGGCTTCGGGCCGAGCAGGCTATAATGCCGATGAGATAATATCGGGCTTCGGGCCTAGTAGGCTATAATGCCGGTGAAATGATATCGGGCTTCAAGCCTAGCAGGCAAAATGCCAGTGAATGAGTTCAGACTTAAAGTCTAGCAGGCTTCGTGCCGGTGATGAATTCGGGTTTAAAACCTAGCAGGCTAAATGCCGGTGCTTTGATAAAAGTCTAAGACTATGAGACCTTGTGTTAAGTCGACAATTGAATTCGTTCAATACATTAATATATACTTATACATGGGAGATCGATTGCAATTGAATCATGAATGTGAAATGAGAAGCATAGGTGAAGATGTCATATGTGTATGTGTGTATTCGGTCATGGTGAAAGGTTATATGAATTATGTGAAATACCATTTAGATATGAATGACGAAAGTAACTGTGGTTATGAAATGGTACAATGGTTGAATTCGGTTGAATTAAAGTTGACACTGAAGTATTTAAATGCCTATGTCATATACGTGAGTAAGGGTAAAACTATCGTAAATTATCGATAAGGGTGGGCTATATGCGGAACCATCTTATAATTACTAATTTGAACAGTTGTGTGCGAATCATTGATGTATTGTATTGAGATTATGCTTAAGTGAAATTATAGATATGTGATGAAATTGATTAGTGATATACATGTTTAAATAATATGAATGCAAAGAATGTGTGAAAGAGTAAATTTGTAATAAATCTGCTTGGGACAGTAGCAGTAACGTGATTTTGGAAAATCACCATAAATTGTGGGAGTTGAGTTAGAAGCTGAATAAATTATGTAATTAAATCTTAATGAGTCTAGTTTCTTATAAAAGAAACCGTGTAAGCAAAGCAATTGCTGATAATGAGATATTTGAAGTGGCGTGGGATAGAGTCAAATGACTTCTGTTTTTAGAAAATCATTATAATGTGTACAAAAATGGTTATAAGATAAAATTTATATGCTTATACTCCTTAATGAGTCTAGTTTCAAATGAAATCAATGAGAACATATTTTGAATTCTTTACAATGAGAGATTTGATTCGTAGTGAAGAGTGGTTAGATTAGTCAAACAGTGAAATAGGGGGAACTTTAAGAAAAATCTGGTATTGATTGGCCAAACCAAAAATTCTAAAAATTTTATGGATAGAATATATATGAGTCTATTTTCAGGAAAAATTAATGGCAATTGATTTGGAGTTTTGTAGCTCCAGTTATAAATAGTTTAGTGACTGTTACTCAGGAAGACAACTTGTAGTGAATTTGTGATTATGTTGTAAACATTGATAAAACTTGTTAATGAGTAGCTTAGTGTTTTCTTATGAACTTACTAAGCATAAAGTTTACTTCCCTTTTCTTTCCCATATTCCCTAGGGTTGCCAGGTTAGCTCGGGTTGGAGGCCGTCAGAGATATTATCACATAGTCGAGTCTACGCTATCGGCGTAAGTGAATCTTAGTGTTTCGAGTCTATGTCATGTATAGGGTTGTAAAGTTGAGTATGTAATATTATGATTAAGCCAAAGACTTTGGCTTGTTATTAAGGTAGTTTGATTATTCATATGCTTGTATGTTATTATCTCCTATGATGTGGTTTATAGCATGTATATTTAGAATTTGAATTGTGATTCACTGTTGAGTAAGTAAATGATACAAGACTAAGATATTGGTAAATATTTAATAATACCTCATGAATGTTTTGGGGCCTTGTAAGCCTGATTAAAGGATAATATACGCGTGTATGAAAAGTTTAAAATTGATCGAAAATTTTTACGGCCTGGTTTTATATAAATGGTTGAGTTTAAATCAGGTAGCACCTCGAACCCTGTTCTAGCGATGGATACAGGTGAAGGGTGCCACATTTAGTGGTATCATGTGATAGCCCTAATTTGGCCCTAGTCGGAAAGTGGTTTTGGGACTACAAAATTGAGTCACAAAAATAATTAGATGTTATATTCTGTGCTTATTATATGTGAAAGTGCATGTGTGAAAATTTCATGCTTTGATTTTGTCATTTGTGAGTGAAATTATGAAATAGGACTTATGTGAAAATTCTTGAAAATGTGATAGGTTAATTTGTAGTGGCCAAATAAATTGTAGTGCAAAATAGGAGGATTTGCATGTCAAACTTCCCACTTCAGTTATAGTGGCCGGCCATGATGGGAATGATAAGCAATATGTGCATTTTATAATACAACTTAAGTATGGTGCAATTAATATATGCTATTTTATATCATAAAATAAAGGGTAATAAAATAACAAAATGAAGTAAGGACAAGGCTTGTTCATCCTTGTTCTTCATAGCCGAAAAACCAAGTGAAAGAAAAAAAAAGGGAAAAGTTTCTAAGAAGTTCGGCCATGCATGTAACTAGATGGAGGTATGTTTGATATTATTATTTGAAATTCATGTATATTTTAAGTTGTTAGTTTGAAATCTACCTAGTCATGGTTCAAATTTTGCTATTTGATGGAGATGATATTCGGCCATGGATGTTATATTTCTTGGTTGGTATTTTGATGTTTTTGGTGATGAGCTATGAAGATGGTTGATTTTGAGTGTTTAATAAAAAGGATTGGATGTAAGTGTGTGTGAAATAGCAAAAGGTGAGTCTTGGTAACTTCATGAAGTATTCGCCCATTTTGTTAAAATGTTATACTTGTGTTTAAATTTGGGGTTTAATAGTTATATGATTAGTATGGGTATAGATGACCGAATATGAACATGAAATACGATGTGAAATATAGATGGCCGAATGTAGCATGAATAAAGATGTGAATAAATCGAAGTTATGGAGGTTGTCAATAAAAAAATATGAGTTGGATGAGCGTATATGTGCACTAGATACTAAGCGGGAAAATCAACTATAGTATGAAATGCAAAGAAATTTCGATGTTGAATGTTTTAAACGATTTAGATAGTTATAAATTAAGTTGAAGCTTGGTAAAATTGAAGAATTGTGGCTTAATTGTTTAATGGCAATTGGCTATTATGGTGAAATGCAATGTTAATATTTAGTTGCTAGTATTTATATGTGTGTTAGCCGAATTTGAACTTGAATAATGATTTGAGCATGATGTATTGTAGCCGAATTTGAACTTGAATAATGATTTGAGCATGATGTATTGTATTGAGATTATGCTGAAGTGAAATTATAGATATGTGATGAAATTGATTGGTGATATACATGTTTAAATAATATGAATGCAAAGAATGTGTGAAAGAGTAAATTGGAAATAAATCTGCTTGGGACAGCAGCAGTAACGTGATTTTGGAAAATCACCATAAATTGTGAGAGTTGAGTTAAAAGCTGAATAAATTATGTAATTAAAGCCTAATGAGTCTAGTTTCTTATAAAAGAAACTGTGAAAGCAAAAGAATTGCCGATAATGAGATATTTGAAGTGATGTGGGACAGAGTCAAAATGACTTCTAGATCCCCTGTTCTGTCTTTATAAAATCATTATAAATTGTACAAAAATAAGATAAAATTGATATTATTAGACTCTGTAATGAGTCTAGTTTCAAATGAAATAAACAAGGACATATTTTGAATTCTGTACAATGAGAAATTTGATTCGTAGTGAAGAGTGGTCAGATTAGTCAAGCAGTGAAACAGGGGAAACCTTAAGAAAAATCTGGTATTGATTGGCCAAACTAAAAATTCTGAAAATTTTATGGATAAAATATATATGAGTCTATTTTCAGGGAAATTTTACGGAAATTGATTTGGAGTTGCTTCGCTCCAGTTATAAATAATTTAGAGACTGTTGCTCAGGAAGACAACTTATTGTGAATTTGTTTGATTTTGTAGTAAATATTGGACTAGGCTAGGTGAATCTCATATTTATGGCTAGATTTGGGCTAAAAGGGCCACACGAGCGTGTGGGCCCATTTGGGCCGAGAATAGGCTTTAGACCCATTCGTATTGTTATCCCTGTTTAGAATACTTTAGTTTACTAAAATTACTAAAATACCATCGATTTGTAAAATTACTGAAATACCTTCGACTTGTAAAATTACCAAAGTACCCCAGTTTATAAAATTACTGAATACCGTCGATTGTAAAATTACTGAAATGCCCTCAATTTGTAAAATTACCAAAATACCCTCGATTTACAGAATTATCGTTTTACCCTCGATTTACAAAATTACCGTTTTACCCTCGATTTACAAAATTACCATTTTACCCTCGATTTATAGAATTACCATTTTACCCTCGATTTATAGAATTATCATTTTACCCTCGATTTACAGAATTACCGTTTTACCATCGATTTACAAAATTACTAAAATACCCTTGGTTTACAAAATTACCAAAATACCCTCGATCAATAAAATTACCAAGATACCCCTAGTTTGTAAAATTACTAAAATACCTCTGGTTTGTAAAATTACCAAAATACCCCTGATTTGTGAAGTTATCAAAATACTCTCGATTTGTAAAATATCAAAATACCCCAGTAGGGTAGAATTACTGAAATACCCCTATAGGGTAGAATTACCGAAATAACGCTATAGGGTAGAGTTACCGAAATACCCCTGTAGGATAGAATTACTGAAATACACCTGTAGGGTAGAATTACCGAAATACCCTTGTAGGGTAGAAATACCAAAAAACCCCTATAGGGTAGAATTACCGAGATACCCTTGTGGGGTAAAATTACCATTTTTCCCCTAGGGTGTTAAATGGTTGTTTTGCCCTTGTGGGCAAGTGACTGACTTGGACTGTGTGGTTGACGGATTTGATTGTGAATATATGTTGGTGATATGAATGACTTGATTGTGATTGTTTGATTCAAATATGGGCATGACATTCTGCATATATGACATGTTGCATGGGTTGGGTTTTATAAAAATAGAGGAAGTGCTAAAAGGGCTTTGCCCCAGTTTATCAAAAAGGACTTTACCCCAGTTATTAAAAGAGGCTAGGCCTCCAGTTATATGATAAAGCAGCTATGCTACCGGTGGAGAGTTTGGTTGGGTGGGTTGAGTTATTCCCCACATGGAGAGCTTAGTTGGTACGGGTGGAGAGTAGCGGATGGTGGGTTGAGTCGTTTCCCCAAATGGGCTTGCATACATTCATTGGTATGTCATGTGATATTGAAATGGGCCTATGGGCCATACCGTTTACAGTAAAGGCTTCGGCCCAGTAACCGTTAAACGAAAGGCTTCAGCCCAATATATGTCGAGAATGAATAAGGCTTTGGCCCAGATTGTACTGATACCATGTTATTCACCATTTGTTTGTTATTGGGATTACACACTGAGTTTTCGTAAACTCCCCCGTTTCTAACTGTGCAGGTAATCCCTAAGCTTAGATGGTTTGGAGCTGCGAGGGACTCGGAGATGGCCACACTAGTGTTTCTGTTTCTTTTAATTGCAATTAGATTTCGTTTTCGGTTTTTAATTTATGTAATAAGGCCGTTGGTGGGTTTTAAGTTTTAATTTGGATTGTGATTTCTTATATTAAACTGCTAGTCTAGGAAAACTCGAGATTTCAAAATGGCATGATTTTTCTAAGGAGCACGAGTTTCCAACAACAAAGTTTTCAAAATGCTTCCGCAATTTTAAATGAGGTAATATACCAAAGGCAAACAAATTGGTAAACGTTTTGATGAGAACTTTAGTTTAATAATAAAGGAATTTAGATTCAGTAATGGATTTTCACCGGAAAGATCAAATTTGAAAAATGGTTTGATGTGATGCACCAGATTCGGCCATAATGTCTAGGCCGGGTTTGGGGTGTTACAATTAGCATTTACCATATCCTTTTTACATGAATCCATATGATTTTTGGGTTTTATGGTATTTTGTATCTCTTAAACTTGAATAACAACCATCAGTATGAGTTTCTATTAATGTTCTCTAGATATGAAATCAAATTGTGTTAAATTATATTGTAAAACCAGCAGAAAATGTTTGTGTCCTCTTAATATCAAAATCTAGAGTCTAGAGTCTAGAATCCAGGCACCTTAGTGTGGATAATAGATTGTAACTTGATTTATTTGCCAAAGTGACGATGAATCTGAACATTTGGCTTTGCATCCTTTAGATATTGAAGGTGCGGCAGAGGATTCAATCTCTTCAAGCTGGAAAAGCTAAGGCTTAGCACTTCTTCGAGTGGAATGTTATTTAATGTTGCATTCCATGGTCATTCATCTTAGTCAGAACTTGAATTTTGTGTTATGGAAACAGGGTTTTGTAGCTACCTTGTGTACTAGCTTCTTTAACCATGATGGTTAATTATTACGAGTTTTGCAGCTTCTTTTATAATTGGCCGAGTTAATATAGATCAGATGAGCTGTGCGGTAGATTTCTCATTTATTTAAACATAATATTTAAATTATAAATTTAAATTCACTAATTTTTATATTTAGTTTTAAAGTTAAAATTTTAATAGAAAATTTAATTTAATTAATTTTTTTATTTATCCTTAAAAGTATATAGTTTAAAGTTCAAATTTCAAAAATAAAGAATAATATATTATTTATCATAGAAATAAATATTATTTAATTAAAATATTTTTTAAAGGACATGTTTTTTAGCGGCGTTTGTGGGAAAAGCATTGCTAAAGGTCTGTTCTATAGTGGCGTTTCTAGAAAAAGCGCCGCTAAAGATCATGACCTTTAGCAGCACTTTTGGGAAGTTCAAATTTCAAAAATAAAACATAATATAATATTTATCATAGAAATAAATATTATTTAATTAATATATATTTTTTAAAGGTCATGTTCTTTAGCGGCGTTTGTAGGAAAAGCATCGCTAAAGGTCTGTTCTATAGCGGCGTTTTTGGGAAAAGCGCCGCTAAAGGTCATCGTCTTTAGCGGCATTTGCAGGGAAAGCGCCGCTAAAGGTCATCGTATTTGCGGCATTTACAGGAAAAGCGCCGCTAAAGGTCATGTTCTATAGTGGCTTTTTTACATAAACGCTGCTATAGACCCAAAAAATGTCGCTAAAACCCATTTTACTGTAGTGAAAACAACAAAGAGCTTGTGACATTTAATGTTTTATGTGTAAAGGGCATGGGCACTATAGTCGTGATTGTGCCAATGTAACACCTCTAAACCATATCCGTCCCCAGAATAGGGTTACGAGGTAATACCGGACGAGATGTAATTTTTTTTTATTTGCATATACTTGCTCAACCTTTTAAATCAATCAAATGTTAACACATGTAACTAATTTCAAAATTCATTACGAATCATATCATAACCTGTCTCATATCAATCATATATCATATTTAATTATCACTAGCTATGTTCCAAATTCATACGACTATTACTTTAATCATACATCACTCAAAACATATATTTATCATTTAATAATATTTGAACACTTAATAAAAATTAGCATTTTAATTTATACTTCAATCATGCACATATCACCACGTCCAAATATATGCATATCAATCATAAATTATGTGCACATATTTGTGTACTATATTGACTAACTTTATTAATTCAAGTCATACTTAATATTAATCATCATAAACCAAATTTATTGACTTTTAAATATAGCATTTAATCTTCTAGAATAACATCAATGCACTATATATGTATACGAACATATACTTTTCACATACACATTTCAACTTGAATTAAATTATACTTTATGGTTATATAATAATATTATACAACTACAACCAAGCATACCAAATGACCGAATTTCATATGCATCATATCCAGTATATATATTTTATTATTCACTTGACTAGCATAAACCGTTTTACAAGCACTTAACTTAACCAAAATCAGCAAAAATTCCATATAACATAAATCCAACCAAAATTTCACATAGGTAACTCAATTATATACCTTTAACTATTTAATTAAACTATCAATATATATATTCACTTGTATATGTCCGAACATCCTTGATAACTTCATTACATAACATTTCCAATATAAACATTCTTTACACATCAAACCAAATAAAATATCAAATCATTCATCATCTTAAAAGATTATAATTACCGAATCACAACTAATTCATATCCATCACTCATATATTATCACCTAGCCTGAATACCTATTTACATAAACAATCCACAAATCAAACACATTCGTCAACCTTACATCTATATGTCGATCTTTTGTTCTTAATAGTAGTAGTTATAAACCATATACATTTATCTCTTACCAAATCATATATATACCAAGCATCACATAAATACCATTCATTCATAGCATGAAGCACTTTAACCAAAATGAACACAAACCATGAACAAACATAACAAAAATTCAAGCATAGAAATCAAGCCATTTTCGCATGGCTTAGATTTATACATAAACCAAAATCCAACATCTCAAAATATAATCCAGCCTATACATGCCATAGGTTCAAAAATTTAGTTTATAAAATACCGAAGGCGATCGATAGTGTGAAAGACTTTATTGACAATCCCCGAGCTCGTAACTTGAATCCAAAATCTATAAAACAGAGGTAAATATAAATACACAAAGTAAGCTAACTTAGCTTAGTAAGTCATAAGCAAATAAATAGCATAATGACATAAATGTCTCATTTTAAACTAAACCGAATTGTTTTAACGATACAAGCTTAACCTTAAATTACTAGTACATATTTAATACATTTTCATACACATTCCATATCTTGGTCGAATACTCACATAAGCAAAATTAACCAAATGTCATTCAACTTTCAAAGCTATGAAGTCATTATTTAATCATTTATACATATACTCATAAAAATAAGCTCAAAAATCATAATAAAACATTATGAACATGTACCTCTTATTTGGCCGAATATGCATAGTCATATTTACATATATATATATATTTGTATCAAAGGCCGAATATTCATACTAAATTCACATGAAATCCACATTTTCATTTTACATAATTTGTAACAAGTTTCAAGTCATATACTTAGCATATTTCAAGTAAACAACAAACTAACCCATACCTATCCATTAAGCTCATTTTATACATTCGATCACAACTTAGTTTTGCCCGATAAACCATTTGGAATTGGATAGGACATTTGGATAATCACACATATCGTACAATGTCAATGTCCCAGACGTGGTCTTACATGTAATCACATTTCGATGCCACTGTCCCAGACAGGGTCTTACTCGCACACATATATCAGAATCACATATCAATGCCATGGTCTTACTCCCACACATAATTGGAATCCTATGTCATGACGTATGTATCCTAACTATTCCTAAGGTTCATACGGGGCTTTCGGACGTCGTAACTCGACCAAAACGAATTCAGAAATGTAGTAACTAAGCCTTTTCATATCCGGCTATAACAAATATAAATTCTAACATTTCATAACAGCATATATATTTAATATTTAACTACAATTAAACACATCTATTTTCTTATAAACTTACCTCGGACGATGGAAAACTGGAACGGATCGGCTAGTCGACAACTTTAGTTTTCCCCTGATCTAAATCTGATTTTATCTTTTCTTGATCTAAATTAATATAAATTAAACTTATTAAATCAAATATTCAATCAAATTCATCCAAAAACACACAAATGGGCAAATTACCCTTTTACCCCTGATATTTCACATTTTTCACAATTTAGTCCCTATTGCACAAAACACAAAATTTGCAAAATTTCATTACACCCATGTTGGGCCGAATTTTACCCATACTCATTCAAGTCCATATATTTCATTTATTTCACATTTTAGTCCCTCAAATTATTATTTTTGCAATTTAGTCCTAATTACTCAAAATCATCAAAAACTCCAATACAAAACATGTTAATCTAAAACATATCTTTCATATTTCATCATCAAACAACAAAAATCACAAGCTCTCAACAATGGCACAACTCAAAATATTCATCAAAATCAAAAATTCAAGCATGGGTCTTGTAGTACTCGAAGTAACGATCTTAAAAACATAAAAATTATCAAAAACCAAGCTAGTTACATACCTTGATTATGCTATCAAATGGCTGAAATTTTCAAAGCTTATTCTTTCTCTTTTCTTTTAGCATTCGGTTATGGTGCAAAAGATGAGTGCATATGTTTATTATTTTTTTATGTTTTATTTAACATATATTATTAATTTAATTACAAATTAACCTTTATTTAATAATACAAAATCATTATAAAAAAAAGTCATAGCCGTCCATCATTAATAATTATGGATTAATTGCATTATAAACACTTCATATTAGAAAGACAAGTTCAATTTGATACTTTCACATTTAATTATTAAATTTTTATTTTACACAATTAAGCTCTTTTGATTGAATCAACATCCAAACAGTAAAATTAAAACACGAAAATTTAGCACATATAAATTTACACATAATAAACACAGAAAATAATTTTAAAATATTTTTTTGACTTGGATTCAGGGTCCCAAAGCTACCATTTCGATTAGGGTCTAAATCGGGTTGTTATAGCCAACATGAGACTTTTGTTGATCAAAGAAGATGGTGAACTTTGTAAACTAGAAAAAAAAATGATAATGAGAATTTTTTCCTTGAATCTCTGGAGTGGAAAAGTCTACTTACTGGTCCAAATTTGGTGAATGGAAATTTATATGAGGTAAAATTGGAGAGTTTTCAAGTGGAAAAAGAAAATGAAAAGCATGAAAATACTCATACAAAAGTGAGGAATGATTATATTTTAACTAACTCAAACT
Source organism: Gossypium hirsutum (assembly GCF_007990345.1). NCBI lineage: Eukaryota > Viridiplantae > Streptophyta > Magnoliopsida > Malvales > Malvaceae > Gossypium > Gossypium hirsutum. Next base: position 50,305,172 of record NC_053431.1, on the reverse strand, counting down.
CAAATTTGTTTAGTGGTGTTTCTTTGTTACAGGATTTCAAGGATCTATTGACAAACTCTCAATTATATTATTCTATCATCGATAGATGATTTTACTTGTGAGAAAGAGGTAAGTTAAACATTGATAATTCTCCACAAGTGCTAGAAGGTAAGAAAAGTAATGATACATCGGAAATTAAAATATGCAGGCATACCTTGAATGTTTTTGATAAGTATGCTACTGATTTTATTTTTTCCTTACAACATGCTTTCTCATTAGTCAAGTTTCAATAAACAATGGTATGAAAGGTCAATTGATTTTATGGGTTTATTTAGGTATTAAAAGCTTACTTTTGTTGCATTCGACAGGTTTATTATAGAACCTCATGCATTTGATCTTGCAACAAAATTTTCTACCTTAGACTTTAAAGATGAATTTTTACATAATAATATCAAATTACTTGATTTTTATAATTATGTGAAATTCTTGACTCATCGTTGGAAATTCTTATGGATGAACATGCATATTCAAAGACAGTTATAGGTTATTTTTTACTTGAACACTCATGTGCCTAATATTTCTTTGTTTAGTGTTGATGGTTTATTTTTGAAGGAGAGATACTTAATCCATGCTGATTTGGGAGGTCAAAATCATATCTTTGATCCTGGAGATAGTTTTGGCGCACAAGAAAGCTTAGGTAAGTATTTTATTCATTTTATTGTTATTTAATCTAATCCCTTTTCTTTCTGTGCAACTAAAGATTCGAGGATGAATCTTCTTGAGGAATGGGGGAATGATGCGAGTCTCAAGGCACAATTTTAGACCCATGGATGTGATGGGCTCAGACTACCTCAAGGCCCAACAGTAATGTCAAAAGCCAAGTAAATCAAACCAGGGTTTGATCAAAGACATGATTCAAGGAAAAAAGTTTTGAGGAAAGGTGGAATGATACATGCACTGATAGGGTGAATTTTATTAAATTCCATTCACCGAAGTTGGAAATTTTCAAGTTTGGCAAATCAGTAGACTTGTGACGACTTTTTGGATGGGATCTTGGCATTTCTGGGTTGAGATGTCTGTAAGGTGTTCGAAGATCTATCTCTCAGTTTCGAAACTCACTTTGAATCACTTGATTTTGAGTTTGGGAGCTCAAGTTATGTCTATTTTAGTGAAGACTATGCAAGCATAATTTCTGAATAGGATTATGATAGGAATTACGAGTTCGAGCTTTTAATTTGAGTTTAAATCATATTGGGCTTCCCAATATTGTATTTATCAGCTCTTGTTATTTCATTATTTTATTGTTCTGAATTTTTAATAATTATTAAGAAGATTAAGTTAATTAGGAGTTCTATGTCAATAAGAAAGTTTAGTTTAAAGCTACTTCTTGTTTAGATTAATTAGAGTTCTAGTATACTTAAAAGTTTTATTTAGATTTATTTAGATAGCCTATATATTGGCCTTTGCAATGTATACAAATCATTCAATTCATTATTATTCAACTTCTTTTTGGAGTTTATATATTCTCTTTGAGTTTTTTTTTAATAATTTCTCTTGAGTTTCTTTTAGAAGAGTTTTAATAATCTTTTTAGATTGTGGGAATCATCTTCAAACTTCTTCTTGTCAAGTTTTCTTTCTTGGAGGGGAAATTAGAGCCGCTTAAAGGGGGTTGGATTCTTCGTGTTTCCAAGGATTCTTAGGACTTCTGTAACGCCCTTTACCTGTATTCGATGCCGGAACAGGGTACGAGGCATTACTAAAGTTAAACTCAAAAAAATTCAAAATCGAGACATGAATTTCCACTCAAATTTAGAATTTTTCATAAACATTCATTTTGTTCCTACAACGAGCCTACGAGGCCCAAAACATACATTGAAAGTGGTATGGGACTAAACCAAGAACTTTAGAAAATTTTATAATGCTTAGAAAACTTTTCACCAAAATAAGGGACACACGCCCGTGTGGGCAGGACGTGTGGTCACACACGCCCGTGTCCCTAACCTGTGTAACTCTCTATTTATGATGTCATCAACAAATTAAAGTCACACAGCCAAGGCACACGCCGTGTGCATAGGCTATTTGGTCGAATAAATTTTTCATAATTTTTCATAAAATAGGTGTAGACTTCACATGGCCAAGGCACACGCCCGTGCTCGAGGCCATGTCGTCCACACGGCTGAGACACACGCCAGTGTCTCTGCCCATGTGCTCGATACTGAGCATTCTGTTTTACAACAATTAAGGTGCAGGGAACACATGGCAGACACACGCCCAAGGGGTAAGCTGTGTGTCACACACGGCCTAGAACATGTCCGTGTGTCTACCCGTGTGGACAAAAATAAGGCTATTTACCAAGCCTTTTTGCCACACTTTCAAGCACGACCTACACAACAACATGTAATACCATTCCAAGTATAAACATACAGCCAATTCAGCCACAACTAAGGGATCCACACATCATTTACATACTTATTAACTCAACCATGCAATTTCCACATCCATGAAAGACATCATCATATGCATATAAACATAAACCAATATTAGCCAATTTCAATGGCCATTTACAAAATGTATCATCAACCATACTTGACACTTAAGAATTTTGACAAACATTAACATCATACATGCACCACTTGAACATCTTTAGCCATTCCAATGACTAAGTCACAAAATATTACTTACAAGCCTTCATCTATACCAAGTAGCTTATACATGCCATTATACCAAAATGAATCATTTAGCTATACAAAAAGGAGATTTGTGGATAGTATCATCTTCCTCCGACCGAATCCTCCAACCTTCGCGAGCCTTACGGGCACTATAAAACAAGAAAAAGTAAAACGGGGTAAGCATTTTCATGCTTAGTAAGTTCGCATAATGGAAAGAAAACTTATCAGTCATGTTTATTCAAATACGCATACATACACATTCATTCCATGAATAATTTTGACAAGTTACCTAAATACATTCACTCATTAAACAAGTTAGTCATATACATTATGAAGTATTCAAACCAACATGGATGAGCTCACCATAATGTAAATTTTCATATCATTTTACAATTTCCATTTTTTTAAGATTTCCTTTCGTTGAACTACTGTAAATCTCGATGGAGACTTGGGTAGTATACTCGAGGTATACATATCAATCGTCCGTCAATTTACATCCAGAGTGCTCCTTGAGCACATATTCATAGAGCACACTCTCAAGCCACATTTATAAAATAGGATTACCAGTCCAGGCTAAATCCCTTCGATAACATTATTTCTAATAAGCCTACAATGAATTACCCATCCGAGCTAAATCCATTTCATGGCATTTGCTCAAGAGAGTGCAGCTCAGGATTACCCGTCCAGGCTAAATTCTTCCTAATTATTTTTGTTCAGTTCAAGGAAATTATTATAATCTAGTGAAATACAATGCTCAACCGAGACAATGACATTTTATTCATGTCTTGCATCTTATGATTATTTCATAGCATGTATCATTTCATATATATATTTTCTCAATCACACAATTCAATTAATACATAATAACATACCAAATTAAATTACACGAACTTACCTTGAGAATGGTTCGTATTCGAAGTCAACTATTTCGAGACCTTTCATTTTCCTCGGTCTAGTTCTGTAATCGGTTGTTCCGGGTCTATATATGCAAATTCGACTATCAATTCATCGTTTTACACATACATTTACATTAATTTGCATCCTAGACAGAATTACCACTTTGTCCCAAACTTTTTAACATTTTACATTTTAGTCCTTAGGCTCGTAAAATGAAATGTATCCATTTTCTTTGTTACCTAAGCCTAGCTGAACCATATATATGCTCATATCAGCCCAAATTTTTCATCAACTAAGATTTTTCTGAACCATATATATGCTCATATCAGTCCAAATTTTTCATCAAATCAGATTTTTACTACCCATTTTACAACTTTTTACAAATAGGTCCTTTTTAGGTATTTTCATGAAAAATCACTCAGTAAAAGTTGTTTATTACACATCAAACTTCCATTTTCTACCATTAAACATCAAAACACATGCATGTCACACATGGTTAAATTTTTAAACATGAACCCTACTTCAAAACAATGGTAGAAATGGAAAGATCAGTTGAATACGACTTAAAAAACGTATAGAGCATTAAAAATGGGGCTAGGATGTACTTACAATCAAGCTTGAAAGTGGCCAAAACCCTAGCTATGGGGAGCTTGTAAAACTTAGCTATGGCGAAGAAGATGGACTAAAATTTTGACTTGATTTTCCCTTTTAATTCATTTATTTACTAAATAACCAAAATGCCCTTAATGCCTTTCTTTCAAATTTCACCTATTCATGCTCATATTTTTCCACAAAAAATAAAATGGTCTAATTATCATATAAGGACCTCTAATTTCAAATTTCAGAGCAACTGGACACCTTTAACATGTCGAACTCTACTTTTGTACTTTTATGATTTAGTCCTTTTAACTAAATTGAGTGCCCAAACGTCAAAATTTTCAAACGAAAATTTGACAAAATCATTCCGTAAAACTGTAGACCATAAAAATATGATAAAAGAAAATTTTACTATGTCGGATTTGTGGTACCAAAACCATGTTCAGACTAGACCTAAAATTGAGATGTTACAACTCTCCCCTTTTTAGGGATTTTCGTCTCCGAAAATCTTATCGGAAAAGAGGCTTGGGTACTATTTTCTCATAGCCTCCTCAAGTTCCCACGTTGCTTCCTCGACTCCATGTCTTTGCCACAAGACTTTCACTAGGGCTATACTTTTATTTCTCAACTGTTTCACTTCCCAAGCTAAAATTTTGATCGATTCCTCACCATACGTCATATCCGGTCGAATCTCGACCTCTATTGGAGAAATAAAAAGTGAAGGGTTAGATCGAAACCGCCACAACATTGACACATGAAACACATCATGAATCTTTTCCAACTCTATCGGTAAAGCCAACTGATATGCTACTGGCCCGATTCTTTCAATCACCTCATATGGCCCAATAGAGCGTGAACTCAACTTGCCTTTTCGGCCAAATCTGAGAACTTTCTTCCATGGAGATACTTTCAAGAACACTTTATCTCCAATTTGAAACTCAATTTCTTTTCTTTTCAAATCCGCGTATGACTTTTGTCTATCCAAAGCTGCTTTCAAACAATCACGAATTACCTTCACCTTTTTTGTGGTTTCTTTGACTAAATCAACCCCATGAATTTGTTTCTCGCTGAGCTCTATCCAATACAAAAGAGTTTGGCACTTACGACCATATAACGTTTCATATGGTGTCATCTTTATGCTTGACTGAATACTATTGTTGTAGGCAAATTCAACCAACGATAGATATTTCTCCCAACTACCTTGAAACTCTAGAACACAACATCGGAGCATGTCCACAAGAATCTGAATTACTCTTTTAGATTGACCGTCAGTTTGTGGATGGAAAGCGGTACTAAAATTTATCTTCGTACATAAGGCTTCTTGCAACTTCTTCCAATCGCGAAGTGAATCTCAGATCTCTATCCGAAATAATCGATATAGGCACCCCGTGCAATCTCACAATCTTAGCAATGTACAATTCAGCTAACTTATCAAGCGAGTAGTCACTACATACCTGTATAAAATGAGCCAACTTCGTCAATCTATCAACAACGACCCATGGGGCATCTTTCTTTTTCAGGGCCAAAGGAAAACCCGTTATAAAGTCCAATGTAATTTTATCCCATTTCCACTCGGGAACCATCACTGGCTGAAGCAGACCTGAAGGTACTTGATGTTCAGCTTTCACTTGTTGGCAAACCAAACATTTCGAAACAAACTCAAAGATACCTCTTTTCACACCTGACCACCAATACATTTTCTTCAAGTCATTATACATTTTCGTACTACCCAGATGAACGGATAAACAACCACTGTTTGCTTCTTGAAGAATTTTCTAAATGAGTTCGTCACCTTTAGGTACAAAAATCCTATCTCGAAACATCAGACAACCATCGAAACCGATATGAAAATCTGAGTCAGTGTCCGATTCACATATGGCTATCTTAGCTTGCAATTCACTATCGCACTTCTAAGCTTTGCAAATTTGTTGAAGAAACGTTGGTCTAGCTCTCAACTCGGCTAGAATTGAACCATCATTTGATAAGGTCATCCTCGTGTTCATGGTTCTCAAGGCAAACAAGGATTTCCTATTCAGAGCATTTGCGACTACATTTGCCTTAGCTGGGTGGTAATCAATCACGAACTCATAGTCTTTCAGTAACTCAAGCCATCGTTGTTGGCACAAATTTAAGTCTTTCTGAGTCATCAAATATTTCAAACTCTTGTGATCAGTGAAAACATGACATTTCTTATCGTACAAATGATGTCTCCAAAATTTCAAGGCAAAAACTATGACGGCCAATTCCAAATCATGTGTCGGGTAATTCTTCTCAGGTGACTTCAACTGTCTCGAGGCATAAGCTATCACTTTGCCCTCTTGCATTAACATACATCCAAGACCAATCAAGGATGCATCGCTATAGATCACAAATTCCTTTCCCGACTTGGGTTGCACTAAAACCGACGCCTTAGTCAATAAGGCTTTCAATTTCTCAAAACTCTACTGACATTTTTCGGACCACTCAAACTTGACATCTTTTTGCAACAATCTCATCATAGGAGTAGCAATCATCGAAAAACCTTTGACAAACCGACGGTAGTAACTGGCTAAGCCCAAAAAGCTTCTAACCTCGGATACATTCTTTGGCGGTTTCCACTCAACTATTCCTGAAATCTTACTGGGATCGACCCGAATACCATCGCCTGAAATGATATGTCCCAAAAATCCAACTTCTTTGAGCCAAAACTCACTTTTACTGAACTTAGCATATAACTATTTTTCTCTCAAAATCTATAGAACAGTTCTCAAATGCTCAGCATGCTCAGATTCATCTCGAGAATAAATCAAGATATCATCGATGAACATGACCACAAACTTATCTAAGTATGGTCTAAAAATTCGGTTCATCAAGTCCATAAAAACTACAGGAGCATTCGTCAGTCCGAAAGGCATAACTAGGAATTCATAATGCCTGTACCTTGTTCTGAAAGCAGTTTTTGGTTCATCTGACTCCTTAACTCTCAACTGATTATAACTCGATCTCAAATCTATCTTTGAAAACATTGTTGCGCCTTTCAACTAATCAAACAAGTCATCAGTTCTCGGTAACGGATACTTGTTCTTTATAGTCACTTGGTTGAGCTGTCGATAATTGATGCACAGTCTCATAGAGCCATCTTTCTTCTTTACAAACAATACTGGTGCACCCCAGGGAGAATAACTCGGTCTAGTAAAACCTTTATCTGACAATTCTTGCAACTGAACTTTCAATTCTTTCAATTCAGTCAGGGCCATCCTATTTGGACCAATCGAGATCGGTGAGGTACCATGGACTAATTTGATACCAAACTCAATTACTCTAATCGGAGGTAACTTGGCAATTCCCCAAAAATACATCTGAATATTTGCATACTACCGGCACTGACTCAATTTTCAATTAAGACTTCTCAGTGTTCAACACATAAGCAAGATAGGCTTCACACCCTTTTCTCATACATTTTTGAGCCAACATAGAAGAAATCACAATAGGTAGTGTACCTAACTCATCTGATTCAACCCGAAGAATTTCACCATTTTCACATTTCAATTTAATAATTTTCAGTCTACAATATACTATAGCATCACGTAGTGTCAACCAATCCATACCCAATATAACATCAAACTCATCAAGGCAATAACATTAAGTTAGCCGGAAAACAGTGACCTTGAATTATCAAAGACAATTCTTGCAAACTCTATCATCCAGAACGTATTCGCCTAAAGGGTTTGACACTTTAATCACATATTCGGTAGACTCAACAGGTAAATCCATACTAGATACTAACTTCATGCAAATATAAGAATGGGTTGATCCAGGATCAATCAATGCAACTACATTAGTATCGTAGAGAAAAAAAGTACTGGTGATAACATCAGGTGATGAGGCCTCTTACTTTACACGTATGCCATATGTCCTTGCTAGAGCTCGTGCCTCAGATTTGGCTACTGAATCCTTTGCAGTACCACGACTACCACTGACATTCCCGGGGTGTTTAGAGGCCTACCCCTCAAGGTGAGGTTACTCGATATAGGAGTCTGTTCAGTATCCTTCTCAACTCTTTCCGGCATTCCTTAAGAAAGTGATCAAGTGAACCACACCTGAAACATGCCCCACTTTTCATCTGACATTCACAATAATGCAATTTGTTACATACATTAAACCGTGGCTTTGGGTTCCCAACACTCCCTACACTAACCGCTGAGGGAGAAGAAGTCCTCGATTAGAGCGTTTGGAACTTCTCTCATTTCTTGTATGTCCCACTGATGAGGTAAAACGCTCATGATAACTTCTTGATTTCTTTGAAGTAGAGGGTTGTGACTTACTCCTGAATCTTTTACTCGGAACCTGGGTTTCCCTTTCGGCTTTCTTCTTTTCTATACTTAAACTCTCAACCTTCTTGGCCCGAGCGGCTAGCACAGCAAACTCTCTTATTTCGAGAGTCCCAATAGTAGTTTAGTGTCTTCATTTTGTCCTTCCTCAAAGCATTTGCACATCGTTTGAACCATTCCTGTATACTGGCTCAACCGAACGAACTCTCGTTCATATTCTGACACAGTCCTGTTCACTATTTAAGCTCTAAAATCTTTTCTTTCTGATTTAAGAACCTTTGGCTGATATACTTCTTTGGAACTCCTCTGAAAGAATTCCACATGACATTTCCCTTGGTACAATTAAAGATATAGTTTTCACCAATAGATGTTGTGTCTTTCAGTAAGATATCGCACATTTCAAACATTCTACAAGAGTACATGATAATTCCTTGAAAACCTGAATGGTATTCTCTAACCAAAACTCAGCTTTTCTGATCATTTGGTAGTAGCTCTGAACTCTTTGCTTCATATTTTCTTATTGATCAACGAGCCTTTATGATCCTTTCAGGCTCAACACCCCGTGACACCTCATAATCAGGTTGCAGACAGGTAGGGAGGTTGGGGAATAGCGAGTTTGTTCTCATGTATTATTAAACCATTCATCCATCATTTCAGAAGGTATTTCGCTCTTCGTGACTTCTGACTTAGGTTCCTACTACTATAGTTGCAGCTCTGTCAGAACTTGAGCAGTGCCTCAGCTTCTTCGATCATCTCGAGCTTGTTTGAAGACATTTACTAATGAATACATTTAAAGTTTCAGGAGTTATCACATTACCATAATTTATATAACGGCATGTATAGCTAAACTCGTGTTGGCTACATTAGTCCAAGAATTGACTAAACCGTAGCTCTAATACCACTAAATGTAATGCTTCTTACCTGTATTCGATGCTAAAACAGGGTACGAGGCATATCAAACTTCAACTCAAATAAACATCAAAATCGAGACACAATTTCCACTCAAATTTAAAACTTTCATAAACATTCAGTTTGTCCTACAATGAGCCTACAGCCAAAACATACATTGAAGGTCGGGACTAAACGAGAACTTTAAAAATTTATAAGCTAGAAATTTCACAAAACAGGGGTCACACGTCCGTGTGGCAGGATAACCCCCGT